>NW_020954672.1:729374-842073 GCF_900497805.2 Vombatus ursinus
AAACAGGCAACAGATAGTCATCATCCCCAAGGGATATACAATATAACCGAGGAGACAACGTGCAAACAAATACATACAAAGCTTATAGGCACTATAAATAGGAAATATTTAACCAAGGTAAAACACTGGAATTAAGAGGCATTGGAGAAGGCTTCCAGTAGAGGGTGGGATTTTATCTGGGTCTTAAAGGAAGCCAGGAAAGTTAGTGGTCGGAGGCGAAGAGGGAGAGCATGCCAGGAATGGAGGACAGTCAAAGAGAATGCCAGGAGCAGAGACATCACGGAAGAGGCAGGAGCCCAGAGTCACTGGATAGGAGAGTGTGTGTTGGGGAGTTAGGTGTACGAAGACTGGAAAAGCAAGACAGGGCTAAATTAGGAAGAACTCTGAACGTCAGAGGATTTTGCATTTGATCTTGGAAGCAGTAGGAAGTCACAGCAGTTAATTGAGTGGGGGGGTGGGGTAGTGTGTGGCGGTGTGGGGGGAAGGATGTGTGACATAGTCTGAACTTCTCTCTAGAAAAAAATCACCTAAGTGGCTGAATGGAGGACGTATTGGAGTGAGGAGATACTCGGGGCAGGCAATCCCAGCAACCAGCTATTGCAATAGGCCAGCCAGGAGGTGCTGAGGACCTGCACTAGAGATCAGAAGAGAGAAGAAGGCATTTTTGAGAGATGTTACAAAGGTGAAATAGACAGGCTTTGGTAACAGCTCGGAGAGGGGGGGGGGGGGGGGAAGGGGAAGGAAAGTGAGAGACAGTGAGGAATCCAGAATGACTAGGTAGGAGCCTGAGGGACTGGAAAGATAGTGTAGTCCTCTACAGTAATAAGGAAGGTAGGATCGTCGAGGGTTTAGGGGGAAATATAATGAGCTCCAGTTTAGAAGAATTCAGTTAAAAATGTCTACTCGACATCCAGTTTGAAATGCCTGAAAGGCAATTGGACAAGAGATTGGAGGTCAGCAGAAAGACTGGGAAAGAATAAATAGATTTGAGAGTCATCAGGTTAGAGATGATAATTAAATCCATGGTCTAATGAGATTACCTAGTGAATTAGTATAGAGGGAGAAGAGAAGAGGGTCTAGGATTGAGCCCTGAGGGACACCTAAAATTAGAGGGCAAGATCTGGAGGAAGATTAAATGAAGTAGACAGAGAAGTAGACAGATAGGAAAGAGGAAGAGCAGGAAAGAGCAGTGTTCCGAAAATCTAAGCGAGAAGAGAGTATCTAGGACAATTTCAAAGGCTTCAGAAAGATCAAAGAGAATGAGGATTGAGAAAGTAGGATTGACTAGGCTCTTGATAAATATTTATTGAATTAAATTGAAAGCGGACACAACGCTCCAGATGTGTTTTCCAACAAGGGTAGAGTATAGGGAAACTATCACCTTGCTTCAAAAATCTCTACTCCCTTTCAGGTTTTTACCTGCAAGAACAGTATGCCGGGGAAACTCGAGGTTGACTTTGAGTTCCTAAGGAAGAATGTGGGAGTGAACCTTCAGTTAAATAACAAGTGAAAGTAATGAAGTAAATGAAAGGCCCCAGTGAGATTTGAACTCGCGACTCCTGGTTTACAAGACCAGTGCTCTAACCCCTGAGCTATGGGGCCCACACGTAACTCCTCTATCAAGGCAGGATTCCAGGAACGCTGGATTTTTCTACACCTACTTGGCTCTGCGGTGCAAATATACAAGGCCGGGTCCATATACAAGGCTTTCCTAAACTCAAAGGGAGCCCAAGGCCCGGTGGATCACAGAAAAATGCGAAGAGTAGGATTTCATAGTCATAACTGGCAGACTCTACAGTCAAAAGTGGGTTGAAAAAAGCTCAGTTGTGTTCAGGTAAAGCAATGAAAGAAGGAATCAGGAGGGCCTGAGTTTCAGTTCAGTCTCAGACCTTTACTAGCTGTGTGACTCTGGACAAGTCACCTAACCTCTGTCTGCTTCAATTTCCTCATTTGTAAAATGGGAATCGTAATAGCAAATACCTCCCAGGGTTGTTGTGAGGATCTAACAACATGGCATTTGTAATGTACTTTGCAAACCTTTAAAAAACTATATAAATTGCTAGCAATTATTCTTATTTTAAAAAGAGAACACCCGATACGATACCGAAGAGAAAACTGTCACTCCTTCACTGCAAAATTAACGTGAACTATATCAAGTTTGGAAAAATTTCAGGTTACCTTGGACCTTGTGATGAGCAAGAAGAGACTGGCAGGTCCAGAGAGATAAAGAGAACTTGACTTGGGGGAGTAAGTAGCTTGTGTCGTATGTGTTGTGAAAAATGACTACGATGCCTTTGGGGAGTCACTTAACTCACTTAAACCTCAGTTTCCTCATTTATAAAAGGGGGCTGAACTAGATGGCCTTTGAGATCTCTGCCAGCTCTCTATCTAGATCTATGATTCTAGACTAGGACAGACAAGTGTAGACAGGAACCCCACTGGCTAGCTTGGCTGACTCAAGAGCTCTCTTGTCCAGCCATCTTCTTAAGCCTCCAGGGTGAACCAGTAGCTTATTCACGATCTGAAAAACCACACATTGGCTTAAAGTGAATCATCTGAAATCATCTGAAATCACACTGAAATCATCCCAGGCGGAATAGTCAAGTCCCAGAGAATGATTGGTGGTTTAGGAGGAGGCAGGTTGGAAAGTTTGGAGGGCGAGAAGCGTTCGTCTGGTTCATTAATCAAGAAACAACGGTCAAAGTGAGCGAGATGTAATTTGACTTCGGACCTGCCCCGTTTGCTTTAGAGTCTGTGTTGAAGGAGGATTTGAAAGATCTTGAGAGTTACCTAATGATCCTTGGTGGTGAGCGAGTTTGAGGTAGGAGCAGGTGGGAAGAAGCGTGTAAACTTGGCTGTCATCGTGGGACTAGGGGTGCGTGCTCGTAATGGTTGCTCTTGTCCCTTTGTAGCAGCTGGAGAGAACAGAATTTGTTTGCTAAGCGCGTGTTTCCACGGCAGGAATGTTGAAGGCAAAAGATACAGTGTCCAAGGTTGCTGTGTCTGTGCCACAGGACATTGAAGTGCGTTTATGTTCTTTCCAAAGTGAGAGCGGCGGTGAGAAGTGTATGGTGGCCCATGAAGGAGGAACAACCGAAGGGGAGAAGAAAACAGTTGTAGGGAACCGTCAGAGTAATAACTCCAAAAACCAAATATTTCTTAGGCAAGAAGTGTACTGTGTGTATTCTAATATACTTCTAGGGGAAGAGTTACTTGTTTCAATTCGTGGCTCGTTGGTCTAGGGGTATGATTTTCGTTTAGGGTGAGAGAGGTCCCGAGTTCAAATCCCGGACGAGCCCTAGCTGTTTTGTGAGACTAAGTTACGAGTTGGTAAGAAACAGCATAAAAATATAGAAAGTTAAGTGAGCTTGTAAACTCTTCATTACAGTTTGTAAACTATTTTTGTGTTACCGCTCTACTCTTCCTTTTATCCCTCATATTCTGAAAAATTGAATGTTGAATTCCTAGTGTTTGGTTCACTACCAAATAAAACTAGATTTCTTTGTAAAACAGACCGAATGCTTCCATTATGCCAAACCTTCCTGCCTTGCAGAGGTGCCCACCAGTGTTTCTTTCTATCTGCATTCCCTTCAGTCCTCAGTCGCATAAGAGGCTGAAACTCTAAGCCCAAGACCCATCCTACTAACAGTGAGGCTACTCATTCCACAGATCACCTGGTGAAAGCAGATGTGCACAGGGATTGGAAGAACTCGGACACCTGAAAAATAGATAAATGCACACATATACAGATACATTAATAAATAGGCAAATAAACGAACAAATTACTCTCATTTGGCGTTTCAAACTTTCACGTTTCAGTCTTTCCCGACCCTCTTCGTTCTTTTCCTTGCCTGCTGCTTGCCTAACCACTGTACTGGAATTCCATGGTTTTACGTTTTGTTTTGTTTTGTTTTGTTTTGTTTTTACTTTGGGGGGGGCGGGGTTCGGTTAGCATGTGCTAAATCTGAGTAACCTGGTTATAAAGGTCGGAGACCGTGAAATCACGGCCAATCACCTCACGCTTAGAACAGATAGCTTAACTCTACTTACTGGAAAGCATGAAACGTGAACTTTCACCACGTTTCTCTTCAACCACACTTCTCTTCCATTTTTTTTCGACATCATTAAGCATATATGTTAGACATATTATATATTTAGTCTGCAGAAGGCATAGGTGCTTACTGATGAACTCCCAGATTCTTTGAAATAATTCCTCATCTTTCCCCATTAGACCACAGTGGGGCCTTAGAAAAACAAGGAATCATTGGTTTGAAAAGGATGTGATTAACCATATATTTCAGACAGAAAGAACTTCATCTTAAGTAAAGCAAACCGTTCAACCCCTTCTTATGGTAGGACAAAAATTGTTAAAGTCACATTTAGAATGTCTAGGGTCTAGAGTTTACAAGAGTTAGACTCCATTACTTTCTAGACCTTCTGCTATCCCTAAATTTCTCTGTCTCTCTGTTTTATATTCCGTTTTATATTCCAACTATAATAAATCCTTTCCCTCTCTCCAATCCTCTTTGCAAGTTGCACCTTATTAGGCACTCTTAGCTAAATATGACATTTCTTACCTCTAACTCCATTCAAGCTATCTTGTGTTTCCGAAAGTATTGTGTTTTTAAGTGGGCACTTGAGCACTCCATCTCCCCTGACAATGGTCTTAAAAAGAAGCATTGGCAGTTGCCTGATTGAAACTCATACTGTTTTGGGGGAGAGGAATTGGGGGTCAAGTGACTTGCTCAGGGTCACACAACCAGTAAGTGTCTGATGTCACATTTGAACTCAGGTCCTCAGCTCTATCCACTGCACCGCCTAGCTGCCCTTCAAACTAGCCTTGTAAAAAGACTAGAGAATAATGAATTAATTGCATTAGACCTCTCTACCAAGGTACAAAACTTTCTTCTGCCTATCTACTCTGTGATTAGGGTCAACTGGGAAATACGAGGGAAGGAAAATAATATATGCATCTTCCATCCTTGTTCTGCAGTCTGTTGCCAAAGAGGGTAAAAATGAATCCCTTTGGAACCTACAGACCTGAGTTTAAATGCCTATTAAGCTTTTAGGTTTTGTGTGTGCATTATGGGCAAGTATCTTAACTTCTCTGGACTTCCATTTGCTAAAATATGGGGGTTGGATAAGATGACATCTAAGGTCCCTTCTATCTGGACGATCTCTATGGTCTCATGGTCTAGGAGGTAGGCCTTCCCATACCTGTTAATGACTCAGTAAAGTCTTTTCCTTCAGAGGGTAAACCTTACCATTTCCTTTAACAGATCCTCCTATGATTGAGCTCATTTGGACAGGGTCCAACTTCTAACATTCTTTCTATACAGTGCTACCCAAAAGTGAAAACAATACTACAGATGGTGGTCTCCGATGAGGGCAGAGTATAGGAAGACTATAGCCTCCCTCCAAAGAACACTAGAATCACTCCTTTATTCCAGATATGAAGAACAGATTTACATATGAGACCAGTGTAGTAATAAAGGGGAGAGCTTGAGGTTGACTGTGAAATTCCTAAGAAAGGATGTGAGAGGGAAACTTTTATTTTTAAAGGAGCTGGGGGAGTAAACTATAGGGCCCAGCTAGATCTGAACTCGAGACCAATGGTTTATTGGGGAAAAAAAGTCAGTGCTGTAATACCTAAACTATGAAACCTAAATGATGGAGGCTTCTTGGACCTCCTAAAGGCAGAGTTACATGAAAATTCAGGTTTTCCTGTTCTCTTTTGTCCAATTTTAAGACTCTACTTGCTGTTTCACATCTAGCTTAACTCCATGGGTACAAATATACAAAGATGGGTTCATTTGCTTCTCTGAACTCATCAAAGAGAATCTGTAGCCAATTGGATTTTGGAAAACCAGGAAGAGAAGCATTTCACAGCCATAATAAGAAACCAACCAGGAACTAACTACCCACAAAACACCAACTTGGAATGCCAGCTACCCTTCTCATGTGGCAATTGGGTTACTTCCTCCACTGCAAGATCTAACCTAGGTTTCTCTTCACCTCAATTTGTCTCCATCCAATTCAGAATGTTTTCTAGGGAAGACTTAGTCCGAGCTCTCCTGGGCTGGCTTGGCAAGCTTCTTCATTTCAGATACTGAGGTGTCCAGCAAAGAACTAGTCCAGGGTATATGATAGTGTGAAAAGCCAGGTCTCAGGGGTGCAGTTGGGTTCTTGAAGTGGGTCCCTGTCCTTCACATGCCATAATCTACAGTGGCCTGAGAAGATAGAGCAGCTAATATGATACAGAAGAGAAAATTTTCACTTCAAATTCAGCATGGTTTCTATTGACTTTTGGTTTTCCAAGGTGTTAGTTACCTTGGACTCCCCAGTCTGCCTGGTTAGCCTGTGAGACACCTGTCTACATTTGTCCACACTGGTGTAGGATCACAGAATCATAGCCCTAGGCCTAGAGCTGACAGCCCCCACCCATCCACCTCCACTTCCCGCTCCCTACAACCAGTCTAGGTCGGTTAAGGATCTTGTCCAAGGTATCTTCTTCACCTTTTCACATGCCACACTGCACACTTCACTTGGTTTTCAGCTCCCCTAAGGCAAGTTCTATTTATCTCTCCATCTTTGTCTATCTCTTCTTGCCCAACTCTGGTCCTCTCTTTTCCTGCAGTCCCTGAGTGCCAGTGTTATCCAATATCCTACCTATGAACTGGAAAACCACTTAATGGTTTAAGGTGACACTGAAATCATCCTGGGCTCTACAGTCAAGTAGCTGAGAATGATTGGGGCTTTGGGCAGGAGGGATGGGGTGGAGGGGAAGGAAAGAAAGGGAGGAGGATGAAAAGAAGTGTCGGACTGATTTATTAATTGAAAGAATAAACGGCAAAGTCGGCTAAGTTTCAGTTGACTGAACTTGTCTGATTTTTGTTTTGAACAAAGTTGTATAGGTCATGAGAGTTACCTAATAATCCTTACTGGTAAGCAAGGATGAGGTGGAGGTGGTTGTGAAGACGCATCTAGGCTTGACTGTCCTTGTCGGGTGGGTGAAGGTGATGGTTGCTCTTGTGGCTTTGGAGCAGTAGGAGAGGCCAGATTCATTAAGCGCTGGTTTCCGGGGCAGGCATTGTGAGGGACGGCGAGTTTAGATAGAAAGGACTTGGAGCACCTTGGGTCTTCGAGTCTGTGGTGCAGGATGTTGGAATTTTGCTTTTGTGTCCTTTCTGAAGCGGGAGCGACGGTAAAAGTTGTGTGGAGTGCAACGAAGGAGATGTGGGGAAGTGGTTTTAAGGTGGAGGGAAGAATAATGGAAAGGGAAAAGAGCAATTTTAGGGAGCTCTTGCTCTTGTGTGGTGACTTATAATCGAATAAAGATATCCAAGAAACAGTAGGTTACCTGTTTTCTAAAACGCTTCGGGGAAATAGAAAGCTTTTCATTTCGTAGCTTGTCGGTCTAGGTTTAAGATTTGTTCAGTTTGGGTGCGTGAGATCCCAGGATCAAGTTCTGGACAAGCCTAGTCCTGTTGAAGAATTCAGGTGGCTGGACAAATGAATCATGTTTTCACTTCTACCTTCTTCGATTACGGACAGGTACTCTGTAGTTAGGTTTTTCAGCTTGGGAGGCCCCCTCGGGAGTTGCTAAGAAAGAGTTTATCTGGAAGCGAAGTGGAAGCGGTTCCGTAAAGGCCTCTTAAGTTCTGTCACCGTTCTACTCTCTCTTTAGTCCTCAGTTCCAGAAAATTTGAGCATTGAATTCCAGGGACTGGGTCCACCTCCAAATAAAGATAGACACTTTTGATGAACAGAAGGAACTTTTTCAATATGCCAAGTCCTTCCTGTCTTCCAGAGGTGTCCACCAGTGTTTTGGTTTTGGGATCCACTCAACTGGGAAAGAGACTAAAACTTTGAGTTGCCTGTCTGCCTCAACCAGTGACAGCGCCCAAGTCAACTCTGAGTGGCTAAGAATTCTTAACAGATCACCCGAGAAAAATAGATGTGCAGAAAACCAGAGAGAGTGCAGATCCTTGTGCAGTACACAAGCAAAAGGAACAGAGGAATGAACGAACGAATAGACAAATAGTTAAACGAACACATACACACACATACATGCAAACATACACACATACATGTATACATACACACACACCGAAATAACACCTTTAAAGTCTCAGACTTTCCGTTCTCAGTTTTTCACCCCTCTTAGCTTCCTGTCCACTGCTGCTTTTCCTTCTAACCATTGTATTCTGCATGACTCCTTCTCTCTGTTTCCAGCTAAACTAGCATCCCTTCTGTGCCTGGTTATAGCATCTCTTGCTGCCTCCCTTTACTCACGGTGTGCTACACGGACATAAAGTTCCAAGACTGTGTGTGTCCAGTGAAGTCCTGCTTCCTGGCCTTACACTTAGAGCATGTGACTTAGCTCTCTTTTTCCAAGAGAATCCTGAGAATATCCCACATGACTTTTCATTAAATCTAAACCTAATTTTTTTTTTTTAGTGTTATTAAGCTAAGTACTTTCTGAATTCCTCCAGCCACAGAAATGGTATCAGGATTCCTCACTAGGGTAGTCATCCTTGTACCTGAGTCCTTGATTCTATTCTCTACTTTTTCTTCCAGTGCCCTTGATTCACTCCCACCCCCATTCCCATGTCTCTGTGTCTTTTTCTGTCTCTGTCATTCTCTCTGACTCTCTCTCTCTCTATGTCTCTGTCTTCCTCCTTCCTTCCTTCTTTCCTTCCTTCCTTCTCTTCTTTTTTCCTTCCCCTAATATGTATATGTTTATATATACACACACAAACACACATTAATGCCTTGGAAAAGTCTATAGCAGTTACATCCTTGCAGTCTACCCTCACCATTCAACTGACTGTATTCTCTCAAAGGTCAGTCACAGTTGACCTCCTGCTCACCATGGCCAGTGGTCTTTTTTTAAAATTTTATATAATCCATTTTTTCTTTTCTTTTTTTTTTAATTTTTTTTTTAACTTGTGTTTTGAAAACTTTGGGTTACAAATTTTCTCCCTTCCTCCCTCCCCACCCATCCTCACTGAAAAGGCAAGCATCTTGATACAGGTTATACATGTGTAGTCATGCAAAACACTTCCATAGTAGTCCTGTTGTGAAAAACTAAGTATATTTCCCTTCATCCTATCCTACCCCCCATTTATTCTAGTCTCTCTTTTGACCTTGTCCCTCCTCAGTAGTGTTTGCTTTTGATTATCCCCTCCCTCAATCTGTCCTCCCCTCTATCAACCCCCTGCTCTCTTGTCCCCTTCCCCCCTTATTTTCCTGTAGGGTAAAATAGATTTCCATACCCCATTGTGTATGTTATTCCCTCCTTAAGCCAAATCCTATGAGAATAAGATTCACTCATTCCCTCTCACCTTCCCCCATTTCCTCTCCATTGTAAAAGCCTTTTCTTGTCTGTTTCATGTGAAATATTTTACCTCATTCTACTTCTCCTTTTCTCCTTCTCCCAGTATAATCCTCTCTCACCCCTTAATTTTATTTTCCAGATATCATCCCTTCATCTTCAACTCACACTGTGCCCTCTATCATACATAATTTTTTCCCCTCCCACTACCCTAATACTGACAAAGGACTCATGAGTTAAAAATATCATCTTTCCTTGCAGGAATGTAAACAATTCAACCTTAATAAGTCTCTTATGATTTCTCTTTCCTGTTTACCTCTTCAATGTTTCACTTGAGTCTTCTATTTGAAGGTCAAATTTTCTATTCGGCTCTGGTCTTTTCCACAGGAATGCTTGAAAGTCCCCCATTTCATTGAATGACCATATTTTACCCTGAAGGACTATACTCAGTTTCGCTGGGTAGGTGATTCTAGGTTGTAGTCCTAACTCCCTTGCCCTCCGGAATATCATACTCCATGCCCTCCGAACCCTTAAATCTTGTGTTATCTTGATTGTGTTTCCACAATACTTGAATTGTTTCCTTCTGGCTACTTGCAATATCTTCTCCTTGACCTGGGAATTCTGGAATTTGGCTATAACATTCCTAGGAGTTTTCCTTTGGGGATCTCTTTCAGGAGGAGATTCTTTCAATTTCTATTTTGCCCTCTGGTTCTAAAATATCAGGGCAGTTTTCCTTGATAATTTCTTGAAAGATGATGTCTAGGCTCTTTTTTTGATCAAGGCTTTCAGGTAATCCAATAATTTTTAAGTTTTCTCTCCTGGATCTGTTTTCCAGGTCAGTTGTTTTTCCAATGAGATATTTCACATTCTCTTCTATTTTTTCATTCCTTTTGATTGGTGTTACAGTGCCTTGATTTCTCAAATTGTCACTAGCTTCCAATTTCTCCATTCTAATTTTTAAGGAAGTATTTTCTTCGGTAAGCTTTTGGACTTCCTTTTCCATTTGGCTAATTTTGCTTTTAAGGACATTTTTCTCCTCATTGGCTTTTTGGACCTCTTTTGCCATTTGGGTTAGGCTATTTTTTAAGATGTTATTTTCTTCAGTATTTTTTTGGGTCTCCTTTAGCATCACTCTCAGTTTTTCCTCTACTTCTCTTATTTGCTTCTCAAAATCCTTTTTGAGCTCTTCCATGGCCTGGAACCAATTCATATTTTTCTTGGAGGCTTTGGATGTAGGAGCTTTGGCTTCGTTGTCTTCTTCTGGTTGTATGTTTTGATATTTTTTGTCATCTAAGTAAGATAATATAGTCTGACTCTTTTTGCGCTGCTTGCTCATGATCCCAGACAGTTACTTGAGTTATAAACTCTTTGTTAAGGTAGAAGTCTGTTTCCAGTGTAGAGAATGTACTGTCCCAAGCTTCAGTGGTTTTGTGCAGCTGTGTTCAGAGATACTTCTAGAGACCTGTAAATTTTTAGTTCTTCCAAGGTGGTATGATCAAGGGCGAGGTGTTTACTCCTTTCCTGGCCTGTGCTCTGGTCTATGAGCACTCTTTTCTGTCTTGGAACTGTGAGGAGGGTTTCTTCTCCACAGCCACTACAAGCTTCACCAGGCCAAAGCTCCTCCTTGCCCCGGGACAGCTACCCAGAACTGTGACCCAGATCCAAGCACGGGCAAAGCAAGAGAATCCTGCACCAGCAGAGAGATTCCTGCAATTCCCCTCTGATCAGCCACTCAATTCCCCTTCAGTCTGTGGGCCAGAAGCTCAGGAAGCAGCCGCTGCCCCAAGGAATGGGGCTGGGATCCTGCACTCCTCTCTCACCACCGCAGTCACAGACTTTTCCCACTGACCTTCTAAGTTGTCTTTGGGCATTTGTGTGTTGAGAAGTCTGGAAACTGCCACAGCTGCCTGAGATCTGGTCCTCTGAGGCCTGCTCCAGGGTCTCTGCAGCCCGTGCACCCACGCCAAATTGCACTCCTCTCCCAGGCGGGCGCAATATACCTTTCCGATCAACCATCCAGACTGTCTTTGGCTGGAAATTTGTTTTTCTCTGTCTTTTTGTGGGTTCTGCTGCTTTAGAATTTGTTTAGAGTTTTTTTTTATAGGTATTTGGAGGGGTTTGGGGGGAGAGCTCAAGCAAGTCACTGCTTTTACTCTGCCATCTTGGCTCCGCCCCCACCAGGGGTCTTTTTTCAGTGCTTGTCCTCTTTGACCTCTCTTCAGCTTAGTTGTCAGATTAATGCACTGTAGAATTTAAGTCTGTGGGGAACTTTTGGTCATTGCTTCAGTTCAGGCTATAGGGAAGTACAGAAATTTTGTAAAGATTCAAGAATGAAGATTGAGAACACTAATTATCTTAGGTGAGATGCAACTTCTCCTGTGACTAGAAGGAAGCAACAAGAATGAGACAGAGGTATAATCTGACCTGTCTAGACAAATGAAGCTAGAAATTGAGGAGTGATGCAGATGCAATAAAGTCTCAATGAAGCAGAAATCTATATGGTCTGCCATAAGTGAGAGCAAATCAGGGTTATCTCTTAGGGATCACCTTCTCTAGGCTCAATACCCTTCAACCCATCTTTTTGTGACCTAACCTTTATTACTCTCACCATCCTGGGGACCTTCCTCTCTAAGGGTTCCTCCATCTCCTCAATTCACCTTTCTAAAATTTATTGGCCAGAACTGAACATGGTAATGGATATTGTGAGCAAAAGTGGTTAAATCTAAATGCAGAATTTAGCAAGACTTCCAGATATAAATATCTGCCCATTTCTTCAATCATACATCTATACAACTTTGATCCCAGATGTGTGTGCTCTCTCTAATAAATGCTGAGATTTTTAAAAATTGTATTGATATTTTCTGTTTCTTAGATAACCACAGTTACCCTATATATTCTTCCCCACTCCTGGAGAGTCATTCCATATGACAAATAGAATATTTTTTAGAGAGGAAAAAAAGTCTGCACAACTGATCAATATATTGAAAAAATCTGAAAACATGTTTAAGGTGTAACACCTATGGACCTCTCACCTTCATGAAGAGGTAGGTTGGGGATGTCTTCTCATATCTCTTCATTTGAGTCCAGTTTGATCTTTATAATTTTGTAATATTTACTTTTGATTTATGATTTTTTGATGTGTTATTGTTCTTTCCATTTACACTGTTGTAGTTACTGTATATATTGTTTTCTTGACTCTGCTTACTTCACTCTGAATTACTTCACATAGATCTTTCCATCTTTCTCTGTATTCATTACACTCATCATTCTTGCAGCCCAGTAATATTCTATTACATTCATGTAATAGTTTGTTAAACCATTCCCCAGTTGATGGGCATCTCCTTTCCCTCAATTCCTAGATATTACAATAAGTGCTGCTACAAATATTTTGAAGTATATGGGGATTTTTTTTCTTATTGGTGGTGTCCTTGGGGTATAAGACCAGTGATGGAGTCTCTGGTTTAAAAGGTATAGTTATTTTAAGTCTCTTTATTTGCACACTTCCCAATTGTTTTCCAAAAGGATTGTACCATTTCACAGTTCCACCAACAAGTATTTCTGCACTTATCTTTCCACAACCCCTTTAACATTGACAGCTGCCATTTTTTGGTCATTTTTGCCAATTTTGAGGGAGTATAGTGAAACTTCAGGTTGTTTTGATTTGCATTTCTCTTATTATTAGTGATTTGGAAATGCTGAAATTTTTAAAGGGCTTTATACACAACATCTTCTTTGATTGTCACAACTCCGAGAGGTAAGTATTACAACTATTATTGTCTCCACTTTACTGATGAGGTAATTGAGCCTCAAAGTAGTTAAATGACTTGCCCAGGGTCATACAAAATAGTAAGAGGCATCAAAGGGTATTCCAAGCCATGTCTTCATGACTCCAAGTCCAACATCCTTTCCACCACTCAGTTAAGTCTCCAACATGACAAGTAAGTTAATAGCCTGGGAGATTCACTTCTTACTCTCCCCTCTAAAAAAATCCTGGGATTCCATGAAACATTAAATGCTGTTCGTTACTGTGTTTGGAGTAAGTAGAGGGAAGCTTGTTTCCTCCATGTCTCTCTCAACAACAGCTCAACACGGTTGTCGCAGCTGTACTTGTTGTGACATCATAAATACAAGTGTCTGTGACCAATGGAGAGACCCTTGAGTGGAAAAAGCACTTGGGAAAGCAGGTATCAATTAGCTGGTGGAAACTACCTTTCCATCCTTACACTTTATCACCTGGGCGTTGGCTGCCAGTGCTGTTTTTGTGCCTTAAAAATAAAGTCTTTCCTGATGTTAAGTGAGTTGAGTCATTCCTGCTCTCAAGGAAAAGGCCCCCAGAATAGACAGCCAAGAGCACTCCATCATTCTCCTGTGAGGAAGAGGGAAAACAAAACAAGACAAAAACTCTAGAGTAGGGAAATAATTGATGGGTAAGGTTCATTCATTAATACACACACGCACACATACATACATACATATATACATACATACATACATATATATATATATGTATGTGTATATATATATATTCATATGTCCTGAGAATTAGTTTGCTTCTCTGGCTCAGGCATCACTTTCTTCTATAGAGTACTAGACTTGAATTCAGGAAAATTCAGGAACACGTGCTAATTATGTGATCTCTGGGAAGTCACTTACCTTCTGTTTACTTAGTTTCCACTGAAAATTGTGTCCTTTTGAGCAGGTTAGTTTCCAGTTCAATGCAATGTAGTTGACGAAATTGTATTAGCCCCCTGGAAAAGTTTCGCGAAACGTGGAAAAGAGGATTGGGTTGGTCCTCCCTTTATTTCTTCTTCTTTTTTTAAACCCCGATTCAGATCCCTTTTGGAGTTAATTGGGAGGTGAGGCAATCTTGACTATTGTTTAAAGGTGGCTTATAGGTGAATGTACATTTCCTTCCCTAACAGGGATACAAGCACATCTTAGACAGAGTTACAATTAGATATCTTGGCTTAAACGAAACCGCAGCACCTCCTCCGAGCCAGAATCGAACCAGCGACCTAAGGATATCCAGACATCCTGTCCCTACAGTCCTCCGCTCCATCAAATGAGCTAACGAAAGGTGGACATGGGGTCCTTGGCGTACGTCCTATTTTTAAAGGTGTGGTACTAGTCTGCGCCAAGTCATTTCTTGCTTTCTTATTTCTACTCAAGGAAATTAATGCCATTCGTGACACTTAGCTTGGGAATGCAACAGGCACGTTTCCCATGTGCTTTTCAGCCGCCACCTGAACGTTTGCCACTCCGGAGGTGTCTAGCTTCTTTTTTCGAATTCCCTCAGCGCAATCACCCTATTTCTAACCATATTTTTTCCCGTTGCCTTCCACTTTCCTAGAAAACACTTGGAATCACTATAAAACAGGGGTTCATTCACTTTCCTTCTTTCTTTCCCAAATTGCTTCCCAACAGAACCCATAGCTTGCAGCTCCAAAAAGAAAGATTGCCCTATCCCTTCCGCTTTAGTCCCAGGACATGAACAACTTCATCTTTCTCAACTTCGTAGGTAGTCAAAGTTGTAAGCAATCTATTTAGACTGTACAATAGCATACACTATGACCAGTTTTGATTTATAAAAAGAGTGTGGGACTGGTTGAACATTAAGAAGACTATACATATAATAAATCACGTTATTAATATGAATAATAAAAACATATGAACTTAATAACAGATCTCCAAAAAGCTTTTGGCAAAAATCCAGCACTTATTTCTACTAAAAACTAAAATATATAGGAATGAATAATTTTGAATGCACCTCCTTAAACGTGGTAAGTTAAATCATATATTTCAGACAGCCAAAACACTCCTATCGAATTTTAAGTGGAGGCACACACTGGACAGCGCCTTCCTTTCGAAGGACTTGGATAAAGTCATCTTTAAAAAGTCTAGATTTTACAATCATTAGATTTCATTCCATGCCACTCCCAAAAGACCTTCCTTCATTCACGACCTGCAGATTCTTGACCGTCGGTTAACGCTTAGTATTCGATTTTTCTGCTTCCGCAGGAATGCTGGGTTTCACGTGAAAGAGTAGCAAAGTCCCATTTGATTTTACTTACTGTACATCACTAATAGTGTCTTTTAGTACTGACCAGCTCCTCAGTCTTTCTACTCTCCTATGGACTTAGGTGTTCTACTGATTTGTATATCCACTATAATAACCCCTTCCTTCTCTCCTCTCCTTGTCTCTTGTGTAATGTCACCTTTGTACCCGTATTTTCGAAGAAAAACGATTTTATTTCTTTTATTATCCCTATTTTATCTTTTTAAGGCAATTGGAGTCAAGTGACTTGCCCCAAGATCACACAGCTAGTAAGCGTCAAGTGTTTGGTCTGAGGCCGGATTTGAAGTCCTGACTTCGGGGCCAGTGCTCTATCCACTGCGCCACCTAGCTGCCCCTGATTTTCTTTCTTTTAGAAAAGAGTTTTTTGAACTTCATTTCTGAAAGTATTATATCATTACCCATTCACTCCCTCCAAAAGGTATGGAATTCTTGAACTAAGGAGAACGATAGAATTACCAACTCAAACATGCTACGTAGTCTCTAGTGCTTTCACAAAGGAAAATACCTTGAAATAGCAGCGGTGGGATTCGAACCCACGCCCCCGCAGAGACTGGAACCTTAATCCAGCGCCTTAGACCACTCGGCCACGCTACCACGCCGAACTGCGTGTCTCGGTCATCCTATAAGTACATATTAGGCGTCTGTTATGTGCCAGGTATCGTGCTAAATTTGGGAAATGCAAAGACAAAATACAAAATTCTGAAACAGCTCATAGAGAAAGCGGGAAGCCGACATAAAAACGACGATATATAAATAAGACATGGACTGGACACAATGGTGATAATCAACAGAGGATAGACACTAGCATAAGGGGGATCAGGAAATGCTTCTCGTAGGACGTGAGATTTTAGCTGGAACTTGAAGGAAGACAGGGAAGCCAGGAGGTTGAGATAAGAGGGAGAACAATTCCATGCAGGAGATGACAAGTGATAATCTCGGGATTTTGGAGATTGAATGTCTAGTAAGAGAAACAGCCACAAGTCCCTGGACTACAAAGTACTAAAAGGGTGGGGGACGAAAGGAGAGGAGAAAACAGTAAGAAGACTAGAAAGGCAGGAAGGGGCCAGGTTACGAAGGACTTTGAAAATTAATCAGGATTTTGTATTTGATGTTAGAGGTAAAAGGGAGCTTCTGGGAGTTTATTGATCGGGGTACTATATGGTCGGACTTGCATTTTAGGCAGATCAATTTGACAACTGAATGGAAAAATGATTGAAGTGGTGGGAGACTTGAGGCAGGGAGACCAATCACTAGGCTATTGCAATAGTCCGGGCATGAGGTCTTGGGGCTGGAGAGCACACCAGAGTGATTTCAGGGTCAAAGTAGAAATGGCTGCTACAAACAACAATATTTGGAGGATGGAAGGGTGGTGGTGAGAGAGAGGAATACAGGATTACATCTAGGCTGTGAGCCTGGGTGACTGGGAGGATAGTCTCAGCAGTAATAAAGAACATAAGAAGAGGAGAGGGTTGGGGAAGAAGGGGTGATATATTGAGTTCTGTTTTGGAAATCTTGAGTGTGAGATGTCTACAGGACATTCAGTTTGAGATGTCGAAGAGGCGTTTGGAGATGCAAGTCTGGAAGTTAGGAGAGATGTTAGGGATGCATTAAGTAGATCTGGGAGTCGTCTGTATGGAAATGAAAACTGAATCCACTGATGAGATCTGATGAGAGGAGCTGAGGAGATCACCATGTGAAATAGTATGGGGGAGAAGGGGAAAGGAGAGGAAAGGGGAAGAGAAGAAGGCCCACCCAGGACATCCTGGAGGACACCCACCTTCTTCATCCAGGCTGACCTAGATTAAGAACCAGTAAAGGAGACTGAGGTGTGATCAGACAGGCAGGAGATACACCACCATAGAGAAGTGTCATAGAGATTATCAAGGAGAAGAGGGTGATGGATTAATCAACTATTGCAATAGTTCAGGCATGAGGTCTTCGGGCTGGAGAGCACACCAGAGTGATTTCAGTGTCAATTAATCAATAAACATTTATTAAGTGCCTACTATGTACCAGGTACTGCATGCTAAGTGCTGAGTATTAAAGGATTAAATTTTTGTATAAGACTATAACAGAATGTTATAATAAGGGAAAATAATTTGGGCCAACCCACAATGCTGCAAAACATAAAAAGGAGGCAATAGAGTTGCTGATAAACAGCATAATTGCTTTTACAGGAGACCTCTGGATGGTCTCAAAAACTGAAAGTCTTCAGAATAAGAAAAAGGACTTGAGTCAATATTATGTCAACTGGGAAACAACATTTGATAAAGAGAAGTCAGAGTTGTTTGGTCAAATGTTTAAAAATGGAAGTGATTTAGGGGAATTTTGTAGTCTGTTGCATGTGCTACCTATATGTATGCATTCCAGCTACTGCATATGACAATCAACAAACTTCTCATTAACCTGAGATAATTTCCACTTTCTGATTTTTGCAACCCAACAATAATAGCAACAAGAAAGTGATTACCTTGACAACAAGGAGAGGATTATCTTAGTGGACATGAGGCTAGGGGAACCATTGAGTGGAAAAGCAGCCTCCACTAAGCAGGTAATAGGCCCTGCAATTTCTATCTAAAAAGCTTCTACCACAATTCTTCCTGCTCTGCCAGTCCTGAAAAGGGAATTGAAATGAAAAAAGCACTTAGACCTTTTAGAACTCTTTCTCTGGAGAATAACATGTATTGTTTTAGTGCAAGGAAGAAAAGTAAATTTACTGACTAAAGAAAGAAAGAAAAAAGAGGAACTGAAGCTTGTTTGAAAGTATTATCAGTGGAGTTCAAAAGCTAAAAAAAAAAAATAGCATTGCAGTCTGCAATTTAAATTTATCTGGTGCTTAAGAACCACCTATGATTAACTCTTCTCTTGACCACAAAATATAGAGGCTTGTTTGAATCAGGGAACAACTTGAAAATAAATAAAATTTAATTTGAGAGAATGTTGTACATTACTACTGTATTTTCTTCTATAAATGATATAACTGAACTTAATTGTTAAGGCAAACTAGAAGTAAAATCACCTAAAAGCAATTGGAATGATCATGCGTTTTTGTAAACTTTTTGGGTTTGTAAGAGTTTACAGACTTTCAAAGCTATACCTTTCTTGTTTGTTTCATATTTTGATTTAACATTTCTCTTAATTGGTATTATGTAATGAAAAATTATGCTGAATTGCAAAGGAGACATTCAGTGGAGTGAAGAAGATTGGTTTTATAGATTTTCTAGGATATGCTTGGAAAATAAAGACTAGAGGAATTAAGAAAACATAAGAAAGTAAGAGAAATGTCAAATCAAAATATGAAACAAACAAGAAAGGTATAGCTTTGAAAGTCTGTAATCAAAGTCCATTGGGGAAAAAAAGTTTTAAAAAAGAAAGGAAGAGAAAAAGTTTAAGCAAGTAAGAATGAGAGGAGAATGGGTAAAAAACTTTGATTGGCAATGGAGTTAAGAGATTTGCCCAGGGTCACACAGCTAGTTAAGTGTCCTGTGTCTGAAGTTGGATTTGAACTCAGGTGCTCTTGACCCCTATAGACAGTGCTCCATCCAGTGCACCACCTAACTGCCCAAGAGTGGGTGGAAAGTTAAAGAAAGTTGGAATTCATTTGTATTGACACAATATAAATGTGAAACAATTACTGGGCAAATGGGATTTATGGAAAAAGGATGTGAAACTTTTTATACCTGTAATTTGGGAACATTATTTAGATAAATGCCCTTAAAACCAATTCTGAGATTTCTCATGATCTCAGAACCTTATTTCATTGATCTGGTTTTTCTTTATGCTGTGGAAAAATAGCTGGAACTCTGGAAAATCCACAGAACTACATCCAGTTACAACATTTGCCAAATGGAAACTATATTAATAAATATTCATCATGGAATTATTTGAAGATAGTATACTAAAATTCTATAATTTAAAGACCATTAGAAGGGTATATTTAGTTGTTTTGTGAGGAATATACATCACAATCTCATTAATATATAATGGGGATAATATTCGCAGTTTTTGTTTCAGAAAAACCTCAAAGATCTTAAAAGAAGGGGATGAGAATGCAAGACCACCACTTTAAAATCTTTGCTAGTAGACTAACTGAAAGTGGTAGGCCCTTATAGTATGAAGTACTAGCAATAAATGGTCCTTGGGACAATTGCGATTCTGCATAGCATTTGTAAACATAAATCCAGATGTGATTGAGTTTATTTTAGTCTCATTTCGAGCGAGATATGTTCTTTTATTAGGATAATTGTAATCTTTGACCCTTTATAAGCAAATCAGGCCTTAATGAAAAAAGCTGCACTTAATATTTGGCATTATGGCCATAGGTTTAGAAAATTCCAAAAAAAAAAAGTTTTGTAAAAGTATAAATAGATCCAAATTACTCTACATTGGTCTTAAATGCAATCAGCATAGAATACCAGAACTGATTAGATGAATGAAGTGATTTTCTATGTAAGATAATTTGGAAATACATTCAACTGAATTGATGTCATTTGATTGGTGGTAAGTTTTGTTTCATATTTTAAATCCACAATATTGTATATGTTATTATTATGTTTCTAAATGTTCTTATATTGTGAATTTTAGGAAATCATTGTATAAGAAATGCTGTTAAGAGGATGATGCAATTGTATCATTGGAAAATTAGCTTCTTTTTTATCTTGATTCTTTGAAATTATTAATTAGGATATTAGAGGCTATCATCATAATGTTAAAACCTATCAAGTATTTAATTAGTTATATTTTTAAAAGGAAGAATATTAACCACTTATTGTGTGGGAAAAGTTTTTTTTAAAAGACCTTGTAAAATCTCCTTATTTGTAAACTTGCCAGGTTCCCTGTGACCATCTACTTGGGCAAGGTCCTAAAATCTTATCAGCCCTCTGCAAGAACTTGTTAAATGTTGTTGTTGCAATGCTCTAGCACCTCCGAATTACTGTAATGGGAGGCAAGTATAAGATACCTTATTGGGTAGCCTACTTTGATGTTCTTGTTCTAACTCTATTGTTTGTAAGGTTAGCTCTGTAAGATCTGAATTGGTGGTTTTCTCTACATAAACTAATTACTGGAAGGTCAATCTGATTACATTTTACCAGGTTTTATTAAATTATACTGTCTTATCTAGCAAGCTTTAGCAACATTACCTAGAGAATATCCACAAGTGATCTGGAACAGGGATGGTGGTCAAAGAAGGGAGGCGGACATCCTGATTAGAATTGGGACCTTCCTGGGGACAATCATCTGGGAAATGGCAAATGACATGCACAAACTCTTACCAGACACTTGAAAGAACAAATCATGGACACTGCCAAAGGATTTAACACCACTAAAGCTATGCTATATTGAATTTCTTTATTCACCCTATCATAATTTTGCTTGTTTTATTAGTTCTACATATGTCATGGACCTGTTACCTATCCTATAAGCCTTGTATCATGTCTGTTTGGACTGATATTGCTTTGGGAATTGTTAGAAAATTGTGAGACTATGAATCATCTCCAAGTGAGAAACTGAAGGGTTAAATTTTTGTGTATCACTATAACAGAATGTTATAATAAGAGAAAATAATTTAGGCCTAACTAAAAGTTTGCAAAACAGAAAAGGGAGGCAATAGTTACTGCTAAACCACAAGATTGTTTGTACAGGGAGATCTCTGGGTGGTCTTGAAAACAGAATGTCTTCAGTAAGAAAAAGGACTTGAGTCAATATTATGTTAACTGGGGAACAATGTTTGTTAAAGAAAAGGAGCTATAATTGTTTGGTCAAGGATATAAAAATTGGAGTGATTTAGGAGGAATTTTGTAGTCTTTTTTGTGGGCTACCTGCATGCACATATTCGACCAAAACATATGCATTCTGGCTATTACATGTGATAATCAATAAACTTCTCATTCACTTGAGACAATTTCTACCTCCTGATTTTTATGACCTAACAGTATACAAGAGAGACAAAAGGCAATCTAATGGGGGAGACAACATGCAAACAAATCTATACAAAGCAAGCCATATACAGGATAAGTAGGAAAACAATTAACAGTGAAGGCAATAGAGTCAAAGGCTGCAGAAAGGTCAAGAAGGATGAGGATTGGAAAAAGGCCATTATATTTAGCAATTAAGAGAACATTAATGTCTTTGGAGAGAGTTTCACTTGAATAATGAAGCCAGATGGTTCTGCAGTTCCATCACACATCTACATTTATAATGTAGATAACATTTTAAAAAGAATGAGAGAAAAGGAAGTGGAGACATTGATTGCTGACAGCCTTCTCAAGGATTATAGCCATGAAAAGGGAGGAGAGTTATGGGATGATGACTAGTAGGGATAAAAGGTTATTATCTGTTCTTTTCATCTCTATGACTGAGGAAGGTCTGCAAAGGTTTTATTCAGCAGAGAGAAAATTGAGGGAAGATTCCAGTCCTTCATTTAAGGGTCCTTTTCATTTCAGATGAAGTAGTTAGTCAATAAGCATTAAAAAAAAATTATTAAGCACCTACTATGTGTCAGTAAATGCTGAGGATAAAAATATGAAAAAGAAAAAAGTCCCTGCCCTCAAGAAGTTTACAATCTACTGAGGGAAGACAACACACAAGAGATAGCTAAAATGCAGGGTGAGGGGAAGGAGGTTCCCTTTGAAGGAGAGTGGTGGAGAAGCCAAAGAATTCCAAAATGAGTGCTGCTAGAGAAGCAACAAGAAAAGTTCAAAATGAGTATAGCCAGATGGGAAATGAGGAAATATCTGAAGTGTCTACCTGACACATTCCTCTCCAGGGAGTCCATGGGGCCATAAGTTTCTCAGGCGATATCTTTAGACATAAGTTCCTCAGGTGATGATTAAGATAACTTTGGCAGGCTGACCCACAGGGAGAATGACTATTTGGAGTTAGTTTGAGGGATTGTCCTTTTGTTACTAAGCACCAATTCTTCTTCAATGGACTTTGTGTGTAGAAATGCTGCCTTTGGGGAGTCAGGGAGTAGCTGAGGTGGGTTTTGCAGTCCTCAGGAAGTACTTTGTGACTAATAACATTAGAAAGAACTAGATGCTTTCCCAGAGGTATTTGAGTAGAGGAAGGAATCTCAAGGGACAATGGCAAGGAAACCTTACTGCCGGTTCGGGGGTGGGGGGTGGGACTGGGGAGGAGACCTGATGATGAACTTCTGTCTATTTGCCACATTTTTTTGCTAGGTCTGTTGATTATGATCACCTGAAAAGAAAGTTTTTTACTTTGCTTAGTTATTGAGAACACACTTCATTTTTAGGTAATTCATTTCACTGTTGGATTTCTTTCATTGTTAGGAATGAGCTGAAATGGTTCCCTGAAACTTCTACTTATTGTTAAAAGAGTTAGGAGTAGTGGAATCCACTAATAGAATGATGGACCTTTAGTTAGGAAGACCTGAACTGGAATTCAGCCTCAGACAGTGATTGACTTTGTGATTGAACCTCAGTTTCTTTATCTATAAAATGGAGATAAGGATAGCAGCTACTTCTAAAAGTTTTTATGAGGATCAAATGAGATTAGGTATATAAAGTGCTGTGCAAATATTAAACCCATAAATAAGTGTGAGTGATTATTGGTCCTAGCTGTGTAGAGTCCGACTCTAGATCCAAGCAGGGCATCTAATCCCTTTTCCAGGGAAAAATCTTTCAAACAATTTAGAATGACACACTCCCCCCCAGTATCTAGGCTAATCATACCCAATTTCTTCAGTCAATACTCATCTAAGAATATTAACTGCTGCTGGACCCAGAGGGCTAAGGCACTTCCCTCACTCTCTTCACTAAGGAATTCACCTGCTCTGTGTGTCATGATATAATATTGGCTGACCTGACTGAGTCTGGTATCTTTTTAGCTTAGGTTTGGCGATAGAAAGAAATGAAATATTCCTAGGTCATTTAGCAACTGACAAAAGAGAGTTTACTTAGCTATAGCACAGAAAAGATATTAAACTGGGATATTGCAGCACTTAACTCTGGATATGGGAGGTGAGGGATAGGGAAGATTCTGAAATTAATTCTAGGTTTTGACCTTAGGTGGTTGGAAATATAGTGGTGCCCTTTATAGAAACAGGTACATAAGAAAGTGAAGAGAGATGTTTGGGGGGGGCAGGGAAGAAGGAAAATAATGAACTCTGTCAGGATCCCTATGCCAAGACCATCCCTCTCTCTTTACTATGAGGAGGCACCCTGTTCTCCAGAGCTAAGGCCCAGTAAGCAAGCTGTGTCCTGAGCTTGGCACAACAGCAATCCTTTGCACTTACCCTCTGGATGAACTCAGTCACAACAAAATCCCAGAATTGTTTCACCCCAGCCCCAGGTGATTCCTGAGCTCGACAGGCACCTGCAGGACCCATGTTCCAGGCATGAAGCCCTGCTATGAATCAAACTTGTCTCATTGTTGCTATTACCTCTCATTGTCAGTGCTACAACTTAATGTGCAGCCGTTACTTTAGGTATTAAGATTCAGCCTCAGTGAATTGGCTCTCCTAGAGGAAGTCCCAACACAGGTGTCTAGTTTCCCTCCTCCAATAGAATAAAGAAAGCTTTTTGCTTATGAGCACGGTTGGCTCTATTTTTTGTTTTTGTTTTTATTTTTTTTTAATTAACTGTGGTTGTGATAACCTGTGGGAACTATTTGGTATTTTTAGAGTTAATAGCAGTTGCATAACTTCTGTGACTTTTTGGTCATTTGTTTTCAGACTTGACAATTCTGTTTCGGACATATTGACTATAACATGCTCCGTTTATAGCCACACATGAGAAGAATCAGATGTGTAATGAGTCAGATATGTACAAGAGTTTCTAAGGATGACTTGAAAATAAGATTGACAACTTCTTTATACTCTACTTCTAAGCTGTCATTTGTGACTTTAGAACATGATTACTCTTAAGTTTCATAATTTCCCGTGGGATTTATTTGAATTCAATTAAAATGAACAAACATTGGTTGAGTGTGCGGATACTCTGGTAAAAGTTAAGACAGATACAAAGGTTAGAGAAGAGCCTGGTGCCCAGAGCTTTACAATTTAAGCTAATAAAATGGGACCAACATTACCATGTTATGCTAATGTTTCCAACAGAGAAAGGAATTAAGATAATGTATATTCAATGCTTTCAATAAGACCAAAACCAATGTTATCATATTACTCTACGGTATTGAATTTCAAGAAACATAGCCATTCATTCTATCAAGAACCATCCAAAGTATTCCTCCTCCTTATAGTTGAGTCAGAGAAGGGCACAAGCCAGACTAATCATTAGAATACAGACACAGATACAAATACATACAAAAGGTTAGACACAGATTCCCCGAGTTCCTTTAAAATTTTTTTAAATTTTTATTTACTTTATTTTTAACTCATAAAATAAAACAAGCATTCCCATAACCTAATAGAATAAAAAATGATTGCCCATGAAACTGTAATTCTATTGTGTAAAACTTGCTATTCCTTTTAAATATATAATGAAGTTATCATGTAAATTTCTTTTTTCTTCCCTCCCCTCCTAAAGATGGCTACTATTAGTCACAAATATGTATACACACACGAACACACGTATATACATATACATATACATGTACATACACAGGTACATATATTAAAATCATTCTATACATCTATTTAAAAAAAACATTTTTATTTAAAGCTTTGAGTTCCAAATTCTATCCCTCTCTCCCTCCCCTCACCCTTCCCGAAGATGGTAAGCAATCAGACATGTGCAATTACATAAAACATTTCCATACAAGAAGACTGGAATAAAAGAAAAAAAGAGTGAAAAATAGCATGTTTCAGTCTGTATTCAAACAATATCAGTTCTTTCTCTAGAGGTGGATAGTCCCTTGGGATTGTCTGGGATTATTGCATTACTAAGAATAGCCAAATCATTCACAGTTCTTCATGGAAAAATATTGCTATTTCTGTGTACAACATTTTCCTCGTTCTGTTCACTTCTCTATGTTCATACTTCTCATCAGTTCATGTAAGTCTTTCCAAGTTTTTCTGAAATAATCTTGTCATTTCTTATAGCAAAATAGTATTCCATTACATTCACATACCACAACTTATTCAGTCATTCCCCAATTGATGGACATCCCCTCAATTTCCAATTCTTTGCCACCACATAAAGAGTTGCTATACATATTTTTGTACATGTGGGTCCTTTTTCCATTTTTATGATCTCTTTGGGATACAGCCCTAGAAATGCAATAGCATGGATCAAAGGAGTATGCATATTTTTATAGCCCTTTTGACATAGTAAGGAATTATTTTCTTCACTGAGCTCTTGTACTTTCCATTTAGCAAATTCTATTTTTTAGAGAGTTATTTTCCTAGGTAAATTTTTTTATATCTTTCCCATGCTATTGACTCTTTTTTAAATTTTTCTCTTGCATTACTTTTATTTCTTTTTCCAATTTTTCTTCTACTTTACTAATTTGCTTTTTAAAATCCTTTTTAAGCTCTTCTAAGAATTCTTTTCAGGCCAAGACCAAATTACACTCCACCATCTTGGTACCGGAAGCCTATATACATACATACATACATATGTATACATATATATGTTGTGAAGAATAAGAGGAGATGAGAGAGATATAAGCAAATGAAAGCAAAATGGAAGGTGAAATAAAGAAGTTGAAAGAAGGGGAAAAAGGCATTTGAAGAACTTGGACAAAGAAGATGGCTTTTTACTGAAAGAATTTACACTAACTCAGTGAATACTATCCAGAAAATTCTTGAAAAGAAGCAGCTTCAAGGCCTTGGCTCGTTGGTCTAGGGGTACGATTCTCGTTTTGGGTGTGAGAAGTCCCGGGTTCAAATCCCAGACAAGCCCTTCATTGTTCTACATTTTGAACTTCCGATGTGGTACAATACATAGTAGCAGGATGATATTTGAACTGTATGAGAAACCCAAACAGTAATAGAAAACCACCTTACTGTTTGGAGTTTGGCATAGTGGAAAGACGGTGGGACAAGGAGTCAGAAACCTTTCTCTCTTGTATGATCAGAGAAGAGTTAGTTCACCTTTTTGAGACAAAATTTCCTCATATTCAAAATTAGGATAAGTAAACTTACACTTCTTACAGTAGAAAGAAGAGGGAGATCACTTTTACCTGGGAAAGGGCCAGGAAAGGCTTCATGAATGTGTAGTACCTGAATTCAGCCTTGAGAGAAAGAAAGAAAAGAACTTCAAGAAAGTCTGGTGGAAGTGAAGGAAAAAGAGTCCATTCCAAGAGTGGAAGATCAAATGAGTAAAAGACTGAGACAAAAGACGTAAAAATGGCAGCAGCGGTCACAATAGTATAGTGTGGGAGCAGAATGAGAAGATGGAAAGCAGTAAGGGTAAAACCAAGAAAGACAATTAGATTGAGAAGAGGGGAAGAGCCATGTATAGCTTTTATTTATCCCTCATTCTTGGTTGTAATGACTGTGCCTGGAAAGAACTTCTCTCATGGAAATGTTGACATGATTTTTTTTTTCCAGATGAAGAAGTGTAGTTTCCTAATAATTTTTGGTCTCTCTTGGAGGAGAAATAGGGGGGAGCAGCTTGAGAATAGGAGGATCTGACTATTTAAAGACAACAGTTAGGACCATCTTTTCTGCAGGTGGCTATAATTTTCCTTTAACTGAGCTAAAGTTGCTGGAGAAAGGGAGTTGAAATGTATATGGGAAATTAAGAAGAGATACAAAACAGCATAATAGAAGTTTGGGGGGAGAGGATATTGTGTGTGTAACAGATATGAAAACATAATTGCAGAGGAAAAGGAAGAGTTTTTGATTGACTTTTAAAAGATGAGAGAGAGAAAATAAACAAGCCCTTAGGGTTGTAAAAGCTCCTGGGTTCAAGTCTTGAAGCCTGGTTAATTTTAACTTTCTCTGCCCAAACCACTTCAAGGCATGTCTGATCTTCACTTCCTTCTTTCAGCCTTGATTTGTCTTTTGATCCTCAGGCTCTTCTAGAGATGAAGCCATTGTCTTGGAGCCTTTCTTTATCTACTTTCCACAGCATTAGGTATACAGTTAGGCTGCATGACTCTGCAATTACACCGCCCCCCACCCAAAAAAAAATCATCCATAGGATCTTTGTGAAGAACTTTATTTGCAATTGGGGAAAGGGAGAAGCAGGAACATCTGGAAGGGAAGCTCCAGATCATGAGACAAGCAGTCTCATGCTGTGGAAAGAGTAGTAGATTGGGAATCTGGAGAGGTAGTTCTAAGCTCAGTCTCTAGTTTTTTGACCTTGGGAAAGTCACCTCATTGTGTCTGGGCATCATATTCCTTCATTGTAAAAATAAAAGACTTTACTATAATTTTTCCAGCTGTAGTATCTTAGGAATAAAAGAAAATCCCAAGCAAGCAATCATTTGTTTAAAAAAGAACATTATTTATCTCTCTCAAACCTTTGACACCGTTGATCACTTTCTTCTTCACTCTAGGTTTTTGTGACACTGCTTTCTCCTGATCCTTCTCCTACCTGTTTGACTACTCTTTCTCTGTCTTAACTGGATCTTCATCCAGGTCACATCTGTTAACCTAGGGTGTTCTCCAAGTATCTACACTGGGCTCCCTTCTCTTCTTTTTGTTTTGCTTGGTGATCTTATCAGGTCCCATGGAGTTAAGTATCAAATCTTTGTAGATGATTCTCAGATACATTTATCCACCCTTACCCTCTCTCCTGACCTCCAGGCTCATATCACTAACTGCTTATTGAACTGCTTCAGCTGGATTTCCTGTAGACATTTTCAATTCAACATGTCCAAAATGGAACTCATCATCTTCCCTACTCCCCAAACCCACCCTTTTTCTGCAATTCCTTGTTATTGTTGAGGGTAACACCATACTTCTAGGCGGCTAAGTGGTATAGTGGATAGAGCCATGGACCTAAAATTAGGAAGACCTGAATTCAAATCAGGCTTCAGACATTTGCAACCTGTGTGACACTGGATAAGTCATTTAACTTTTGTTTCCCTTAGTTTTCTCAACTGTAAAATAAGGATAATAATAGCACCTACTGCAGAGTTGTGAGGATCAAATAAGATAATATTTGTGAGGCACTTGGCATGTATCTGCCACGTAGTTGATGCTTAAATCATTCCCTTCCCCTTCTTAGTCACTCAGACTTTCATTCTAATTGTCATCTTTGACTCTTCATTACTCACACTCATTCCAGATATCACATCTGTTGCCAAGTTCTGTGAATTCTGTAGTTATAACAACTCTCAAATATGCCCCCATCCATTCTCAAAGGACTGCTGCAGGACCTCGTTCCCTCACAATTTGATTATTTCAGTAGCCTTCTGATTCCTCACATTGCTTCAAGTCTTTTCCCTCTCCAGTACATTATCTACTCAGCTTTCAAATTGATCTTAAAATGAAGGTTTGACTATCATACTTCCCTATTCAATAAACTCCAAAATCTCCCTGTTACCTCAAGGGTCAAATACAGAATCCTCTGTTTAGCATTCATAATCTTACTTCAACTTATTGTTCCATATTTATTGTACTTCCCCCCCTTACATTTTTTAGTCAAATCAAACAACTCAATTTCTACCCCTCACCTAAGACATTCCATCTATCTCCCCAGCCTTTGCACAAATAAGCCTGACATATATTTTCTCCTCACCTCCATGTCTTAGAGCAGAGGTGGGGAACCTGTGGCCTTCAGGCCACATGTGGCCCTCTAGGTCCTCAAGTGCAGCCCTTTGAATCCAAGTTTGGAGGACACAGGTTCCCCACCCCTGTCTTAGAGGGTAGCAACTCTTCCTTCCTTCTTCCCTTCCTCCTTTTCTTTCTTTCTTTCTTCCTTCCTTCCTTTCTTTTATTCTCTCTTTCTCTTTCTTTTGTTCTCTCTTTATTTTGTTCTTTCTCTCTTCCTTTCTTTTTCTTTCTTTCTTTCTTTTATTCTCTCTTTCTCTCTTTCTTTCTTTCTTTCTTTCTTTCTTTCTTTCTTTCTTTCTTTCTTTCTTTCTTTCTTTCTTTCTTTCTTTCTTTCTTTCTTCCTTCCTTCCTTCCTTTCTCTCTCTCTCTCTCTCTCTTTCTTTCTTTCTCTTTATCCTCAGCTCCTAGCTCGGTGCTTGCCATATAGGAGGACCCAAATTGGTGAGTGGCAAATGATTAATTGCCTTGAAGTCTAGGAATCCTATAATTTTCAGAGGGAAAGGAGACCTTTCCTCCCTGAAGAGCTAATGGAAGTCAAGGGTCTTTTCTATTCTCTCCTCTATCCTACTAGAAAGCTAATCCGACCCATACACTGCATACAGGATAAAGAGAAATAGGTTCCTCCAGAGATGTGGACGTTAAGACTCTGAATCTCAACTTCCTCATCGTTAAACTGGGGTCAAGAATACCTACCTTTCAAGTTGTTGGGTGGATCAAATGAGATGATGCATATAAAACCCTCTGACAATTTTAAGGCGGTATCTGAATGTTGCATGTTATTATTAAACGTATTTTGGTAGAAATAAATGTTTCTCTTTTTTTGTAAATGAAAACAAAAAACTTCCCATGCCCAAAATTCTACAGGAAAAAAAAAAAGGGCTCGTCCGGGATTTGAACCCGGGACCTCTCGCACCCTAAGCGAGAATCATACCCCTAGACCAACGAGCCTCCTACAAAAAAAAAATTTCCGAGATTCTTTTACTTCAGGAAAGATTTCAGCCATGTCAAATTTTTTTGTGTTTTTTTTTCAGCAACAGTTGGGAATCCGGAGCCACCTGCTGGACGCAATAAATGAGTTCATGTTCTCAAACTTGAATTACTGATAAGGATTCATCCCTTCTGTATTTTCGGATTGGGGCACCATTGCAGGATTGAAATATGATCGAAGATTAGAGATTTGGGGGAAAAGGAGGAATCTTTGGGAATGCCCAATGAGGGAGGAGGAGAGCCTGTGTTTGCGCAACGTTTAGAGGGGTTAAAAAGCAAGAAATACTTTACTGTCTTCGGTGGTTAAGTTATTGCTCTATCTAAAGGCTTAGGAATGTAAGAAATGACCCCTTGCAAGTCCTTTTCACGACCGGAATCGTATGCTTTTATGGATATAGGAGACGCCACTCTTTGCGTGACTCATTTTAACCCTGAGTCTGTCCTCCTGTTCTTCCCTTATTCCGACTGTGTCCCATTTGAGGACGGGGTGAGGAGAGACTGCTTCCTTCTTCCTCTCTCCTCTCTCCGTCTTCCTCCTGCCCCCAATCTCTCCTGCTCTCTCTTCTCCCCCGCCCCTCGGTTCTCCCTCTTCCCCCTCCCCCTATGTGTCCTTTCCTTCCTCTCCCTGTTTTCCCTTCCCTCCTCCCCGCCATCTTTGTTGTCCTACCCACCCCCTTTATAATTTTCTCTCCCCTCTCCCTTTATACTCTTCCTCGTCCCATCCTTCCTCCCCTCTGTTTTATCTCACTTTTAGTCCTACTCTTTCCTTCCCCAATCTCGTCTCAATCCCACTCCCCTACTCCCTATCCTCATTCCCCACTTCTAAGACAAAGAAACTAAATATATCTTCGTAGCACAGTCCTTTCAGCTTCCTGTCTTTGTTCTCTTTATCTAGCTGGAATTTCTAAACAAGTCCATTTCAGCTCTTTCAAATTACCTCTATTAGGAAAAAAGGACAATACAGCAAAAAAAAAAACCTCAACTAGAAGATGTGATCATCTAGTTAAAGAAAATAAGGAATGGCTAACTTTTCTATTGTTTTTCAGCTTTGTAACCGGTAGCGTGGCCGAGCGGTCTAAGGCGCTGGATTAAGGCTCCAGTCTCTTCGGAGGCGTGGGTTCGAATCCCACCGCTGCCACACTTTTAACTGCTCGGTTATATCAACTAGAGCTCTGCAATTTTCAGTTATTAATATCTGCTGTTGAACTTGAACATTACGAAGTTTTGCCACCCAACCAAATATCTTTACCAAGTACTAAACTGAAAAGATTCTGAGTTGGGCAAAAAAACTGAACACTGTAAGTTTGACTAGCACTTCATGATCATAACAACTCTTGAAACCACCTGCTTCTTAAAGCTAGCTTCCGAAACTGACGGAATAGCACATCTTTTGAAGAGTTTATATTAGAGTTTATGGGATCTTTAACACTAGCTACCCACCTCAAAACCATTCTTGTTAATTTCCTGATCTTCATGAACTGCTCAAAGTAAAATGTCTCAGTAAAATAATTCACGACAAAGGTGGGAATGACAAGTTTACTCCTAGAACCCTGACAGGTCGATTATCATTTTACAAGTGGTTTTGGTTCGTCCAGATTGAAGGGTGTCTAAATAAAGAGATTATAAGAAATATTTGAGGGAAAGCTTTAGGAACTCTTCAAACTCAGTGTCCAGGGATTGACAGTCCAAGGCTGACCACTAAGATCTTATAGAGTTGGTTTGGTATGACTCTTCCTCCTCCCCCTTGTTCTTACCTACATCACTTCATTTTCTGTCTGCCATCACCTCATTCTTCCTTCATTCTCCATTTAAGATACAAAAGTTGAAACTTTTTAAGGCAAGGTAGAAGATTAATAAATACCTCACGAACCAAGTGAATCAACAAACATTCCTTAAGAATGAATGTTACTATGTGCTAGGCACTGCTAAAAGCTGGTAGTATAAAGATAAAAATAGAAAACAGTCCAGTCACCAAGACACATTTTAAAGAAGAAAGAAGAATTACATTTAACAATAATTCTAATTCTTTGCCAAATCAGACTTTTCTTTTTCTCTTGGGAGGAGGGAGGGCAGGGAAGGGAGGAGGAAAAGCAGATTCCAGTTCTACGTCATGGTCTATCAAATCATGGAATTAGGTTACCTCCATATAATTCTCTCTCTCTCTCTCTCTCTCTCTCTCTGTTTCTCTCCTCCACCTCTCTCTCCCCCATTCCTTCCCTCCTGATCTTCAGTTTCCTCTAATCCACTGTTTTATATTTTGTTGCTTACAAACACAACCAAACCAGTCAATTGAGAATAGAATATTCATTAAGCATCTACCAAGTGCCAGGCATTGCTGCCCCCTTACTTTAAAAACAAAACAAAACAAAACAAAACAAAACAAAACAAAACAATCCTCTCTCGACCTTGCCTCCCCCTAAGCTATCACTCACTATCTCTTTTACCTTTCTTGCCAAACTCCTAGAAAAATTCAATTATATTTTTAACTGGCTACTTCACTTCACTTGCTCAATCTCAACTCACAAGGCTTTATATTATGTATTAAGACCTTATCACTCAACCTAAAACTATCTCTTAACTGTCAAACCCAATAGCCATTTCCCAAACCTTATCTTTGTTGACCTCCCAGCAGCATTTGATACCACTGACTCACCTATCTGGAATACTCTTTCTTTTTTGGGTTTCCATTCCATCACTCTCTTTGGGTTCTTCATCTACCTAACTGACTGCTTCTTATTTTCCGAATTGTGGACTCAACTCCAAGGCTCTGACCTGATTTTTCTCCCTGTTTTGATGACTTAATTAGCTTTATGGGTTCAATAATCATTCCTACACAGGTGGCTCCCAGATCCAGTTCTACTTTCTTTCTTAAGCTCCAGTTTTATATCAACCAGATAATTGCTCATTGAACATTTCTAACTGGATGTCATACCAACATCTCAAGCCCAACTTGATCCAAACAGAACTTATTGTCCTCCCTGGAAACCCACTTATCCCCTTAACTTTCCTAATTCTCTTCACAGAGTTACATTATAATAGCTTTGTATATGTTGCAAATATGTTTACATGTGTCCATATTATTTCCCTCAATAGAATGTAAGCTCCTTAAGGGCAGGGATGTTCTTTTTTTTTATTTGCTTAAAGACTTAAGGATTGCCCATCATAGTACCTGAAACATTGTAGGTATTTATATAATTGTTTGTTGATTTATTGATCAATTAACACAAAAAATGTATAAAAAAACTACCCCTAATCCTAGGAGGAAGATAAATAAAAATAGATACAAAATACTATTATTGTAATATGTATTCCTCCCAAGACCACCCCACCCTTTTCTTCCTTTCTTGAAACTTGGGAAAACTCACTTCATAGGAAAGTAGACTTTTTATACAGACCATAAACACAACTGCTATGAATATGAATTCAGAATCTAACATTTTAGCTTGACTCATTAGTCAAAATTTCTTTATCATAATGTTAGGCAAAGCAATCATTAACAAACAGACTTAGGCAAATAGGTAAGAGTCCTGTGAGCCCTGGATAATTAGCTCATTTTCCCATTCTCCAACCTTCAATCCCCAGGGTCATTGATGTGAAATGGCAGATAGGAATAAAAGCCACAGATCAAGGCAACTTAGCATTTGTGAAGGGCATACTATGTGCCAGGGACTGTGCTAAGGATAGGTGACTTTTGAGTTGACAAGAAATTTCCTGGGTTGGTATGTGTACTTTAAAAGTGATCCCTGAACCTACAGCAGGGGAGGGTTCCTCCACAGTCAGAACCCGTTGCTCTGCATTTTTCCATCTTCAGAACAACTGGGGTTATGTCAAGAAGAGACAGGTTTTCATGGCTAGCACCCACCTTTGTTCCGGTCATGCCGTGCACTCTCCTTCTAACAGGAGTAGGCTACCAGGGTCATACTCACCAGTCCTCGGAGCGCACCCGGATAAACACAGAGACGAGCCGATCAGGAGGTGCAAGCACTCGAACTTTATTCAGAGACCATCACAGCAAGGCCAAGCAGGAAAGCAAGAGCAGGAGCAAGAGAGCGAGCTCCAATCCCTACCGCCCCTTATATACCTTCCTAGCCCCTCCTCCTCAGCCTGCCTACTAGTGATTGGTTGTAGGATCAGATACCGGAAGGGGATGTCTGGGGTTAGCATTGCACCAAGGGAGAGGACGTGACAAAGGAAGCTAGGCCCAGATACTGGAAGAAGGCATCTGGGTTTAGCACTGCACCAAGGGAGAGGACGTGACAAAGGAAGCTAGGCCTAGATACCAGAAGGAGGTGTCTGGGGTTAGCGCTGCACCTAGGGAGAGGACTAGACAAAGGAAGCTCGTTCTCTGCCATCCCACTCCCACGTGGCACAGCCCCCTGCCTCGGGAGTGTGAGCTCCAGTTACTTCCCTGTATCCTGTCCCTGCCCCATCTTGCCACATCCCCCACGTGGCACGTAGCCAACATCAGACAATCCCTCACACACCTTTATTTTGGAAAGCCTGGACTTTACCACTTTTCCTAGGAGCCTCACTGTCATAACAAACATCCGTCATTTCCAAGTCCTGATCAAATGGCTGTGTTCCCAGTGAACACCTGTACATCTCCACTCAGGGAATGGGTCACTAAGACACTAACACTCTTGAAAGAATGCCCAGAAAGTAATCTGCTGACTTGTGGAATAATCATTGAACTCCCACGATAAGAAGGGCATTAACTATGTAAAGATTCAAGAAATATATGACAGAAAAAAGTGGGTGGGTTATGTAATTTTAACTAGAAACAATATAACCAAATGCTACACTAATATCTATGGAATATTAAAGACTTTACATTGCCCACATTGAACATCAGTCAAGTTTACTGAGCTTAAAACAACATGTTTTACAGCATGTGTCCTACTCCTCCATTATCTGAAGGTTCATAGGTTGAGATAATTTCCTACATACTTCTTTTACAGCAATAGATGACGTTTAGCTATTGTCCCAAAGAGAATGGATAGAAATCTGTTCAATACTTGTTAGACTCCAAGAAGTAATGGTTGGTGGAGGTTTTAGGGTTTACATAAGACAAATCCTGGAAGAGACTATAGAAAGGTGCTGAACCCACTCAATAAATGCTTAAGTCCAGGTAGGCCCTGAAAACTACAATCATAGCTTTGGGTGAGCCTTGGTCGTTATTGTCAGGTATACAACATACCTGAGGAAAGCATTGAAATCCTGAATTACCTTTGTCTTTGTGCTGGACAAATCTGTCAGCTTGGGAAAGATGAATGAATCTGGGAATTCCTGGCTCTTTCCTGGATCTGAGAGTTGCCATCTTTGCGCTCTTCCGCTTCCCCCATTCCGTTGCCCCACTTCATCCCACACAGGTGACTGTATTATTGCTCTTTCTGCTGCAGTTGGTGAGGAAAAAAAGAAAGTTCGAAGCGTATACCATGAAATGATCCAAAAGAAGTGTAGGTAAGTGTGAGTGAAGCGCGTGGAAGAATAGATCTCAGAGAAGAGCACTGAGAAATCTGTGGCTAAGAAATATAATTTTAACCTGTATCATATACACATTCATAAGACTACCTCCGAGAAAAGTGCCTTAAAGGAAATTCGAAAGCAGAAACTGTCAGGTAGCTGGCTCGTTGGTCTAGGGGTATGATTCTCGCTTCGGGTGCGAGAGGTCCCGGGTTCAAATCCCGGACGAGCCCAGGATTGCTTTATTGTTTGAATCACCTTTAAACTTCTGGCTCAGAAAGGACAACTGACCACTATCAATTTCCAGTACAATTTGGGGCTATTGTTAGTAACTAACGGTTTCATTAAACCCAAATTACAAACTTCTTTGAGAACTAGTGTCTTTCTTGAACCCTGAAATTCGGATATTGGATAAGCCCTACTACCTGAAAGTAAATTTTTTTTTACATAAAGGCATAATGCCTGGCATTTAATAAATGCTTGTTGACTTGTTGACTATAAGATGAGGAAACCATGTGTGTTGCCCAAAAAGCATTTATTAAGCGCCTGATAAGTGATAGACCCAGGATAATTAGGTTCACTTCTGTGAGGACGACGAGCTGGGGTGCGCACTTAGGAAGGCAACTTAGTATGATGAAGGCTCTTGAGATAGCACCATGAGAGGATGTAATAAAGGAACTGAGAAACCTGAAGAAGAAGAAAAGTGAAAGGGAACAGCGTTTATTAAGTGCTTACTATGTGCCAGGCTACCTGCTAAGCGCTTTTAAAATAGCACATTTAATCTTCAAAACCGTGTGAGGCACCCTTTTGCAGCTGAGAACACTGAGGAACTACACAGAGGTTAAGTAACTTGGCCATGCTCACATAGCTCATAAGATCTAAAGTCGGATTTGAACTCGTTTTCCCAAATTCCAGGCCCAGCGCGCTATGTCCTGCACTACCTAGCTGCCCGAAGAAGGGAAATCTTTGGGGGTTGATGCCTGTCAAATACTACAATTGAAAATCAATTTCCAGTCCATACTGAAACCAGAGACTCAATCAGGTCTTCCTTTTCCTCTCCATTTGAAACTTAGATTAAACACTTAATAAATAATATTTAAAAATCTATTTAGCTGGAGTAAGACAAAAAGGAAGGCCTCTTCTAGGTACAAATTAGAGATGTTATTATGTCTGGCTCCATAGCTCAGGGGTTAGAGCACTGGTCTTGTAAACCAGGGGTCGCGAGTTCAAATCTCGCTGGGGCCTCCTCGAAAACATTTTTAAACAAGAACTAGACATCAAACTATACCTTACTCTTCAACTCAAGTACACAGACTATATAACGTAACCCCCTTCCTACCACCTTTAATTTAAGGTTCATTGTCTGATTCGACAAATGGGAAGTCACTAAATCTAGAAACTCCTCTTTATTTTACAAACTATAACCAAGAACAGAATTCCCTAAATCCAGTACAAAACAAGGAAAGCGTCCCTTGCAGAAGGAATCGGGAGTCTTAAATCTACCCAGTCCCGGGAAGGGTGCGGCTGTGTGCACTGCCGAATCCGAGATGTGGAAGGGCTCTTGGAGACTCAGTCACAGCTGGAGACACTTCTTTGGGAGTGGGACCTTGGGGCAGCAGAACAAATTACATGCATTCGGATTTATAAACAGGAAAGGCCTGGTTTGAGGAAGGGTCGCCTCCCAATCTGGGGGCAAGATGGAAAGGATGCAGTCTTCAAACTCCGCCCCTCTCCAAGCACCGGAAGAAGCTCTATGGTCAAGCCACTTCCGTGCCTGCAGTTCGCCTGTCCGATAATTATTCCTCGAGGCGCAAACTAGGGTAGAGAACGTAGGAATAATGGGCTAAAGTCCCAAAGGCTCCTTTTTCTCTTTGAAGCTTTTCCTTCCTGCTCCTATTTCTTCAGAGAACCCGCCTTTCCCTAGGTTCTGGAGATCTCTCCAAATTCTGGCTCCCTGCGTCCGCCTGGAACCCAAAACAAAGATGCCGCGTAGTGCGGAGGAAGCTTGGCCTCATCTCTAAATAAGACCCGGGTAAAACTATCCTACTTTGTGCTAAATTATGTTGTAACAAGAGAGACTGGAGAGAGCGATTAGGTAGGGAGGTAGGAGAATCCACGAAAATATTTAAGGTGCGACTGCTGCTAATTGTTTCAAAGGAGGTATATAATCTGCAAAACATTCACTCTAGTCTGGCTACGTATGTACTCTTTTTTACCTTTAGTTTTACCACGAACCCTGAACCAATCACATTTGCTCCTGTAATAAATGGCAATAAAGTGGGGAGGTTTCCCGAAGAATACATTACTCTATCACAACACATCCAGAGAGCAAGAAAGGGAAGAAAATTCAAGGGCATGGTGGGTACAGGCTACAGGAGAGGACACTGAGTCTCTGGGAAGATGTTTAGGCTGGAAGAGGCTGGTGAAGATTCTGTCAGGACAATAGAGAACTCTTTTAGGGTCCTGGCTCGGCCATTCAAGTTATCTATTCCACCTCCCTTGGTGTCCCATGAAAATTGGATATGCATTTCTGGCCTTCTGTTTACCACAGGGCCTCCACTCAAATCATCATCCCTTGCAGATCTTGGATTCTTACTTTGGAACCATCCTGGCTGCTAGACTACCTCCCAGACTATCCCCACAGCCTGCCACTGAGCTCTCACCTTCCTCCTCTTTCTATCTACCATGTATGTTTTATCTTTTTTAAGACTTATGAGGGCTGGGACTATCTTGCTTACTTGTATTTGTATCCTTCCTTCACTGTTTAACACAGAGCCTGGCTTATAGTAAGCTCTTGATAAAGCTCTCCAAAAATTTAGAACAATAACTAACATTTTTATAGCATTTTTGTTATTCCATTTTTTTCTTCACAACCACCCTGCAAGTAGGTGTTATTATTACCCCATTTTACAGAAGAGAAAACTGAGCCAGAGAGGTTAAGCGACTTGTCTCGAGTCACAGGGCTAGTATATAAGGGAGGATTCAGGCTCAGGTCTTTTTGACTCCAAATTCAAGTCTATTCAATGTATCACCTAGCTGCCTCAAATCTATCTATCTATCTATCTATCTATCTGTCTATCTATCTATCTATCTGTCTGTCTATCTATCTATTCATCTATCTTCTATCTATCATCTACCTATATACCAATCTACATTCTTCTAAGTTTTGTTAAAAAGGAAAGATAAACAGCACAGGACCAAGGACAGAGCTCCCTTTGAGTTGATATCTACTTATTAATGACTACTCTCAGGGAGGGTCATTCCTCCTCCCCTTATGAGTAGTAATAAAAGTTCTGTTAACTGTATCCCTGTGTGATGCTCTTCATCCAAATTCTGCTGAATTACAATATGTCTTGTGAGGAATTGTTTACTTCTTATTTTTCTGGAATGTTTTTAATAGCTTAACTGGTAGATAAGAGAACTAGATTGGAGTTTTTTATGGAAAACCTTACATAGCACCTCCATTGTTCTGGTTTTTAGCTCACAACCCAGCATTGAATGACCTTACTCTTTATACTGCTTCCCATATTTAAGTCTGACTTTGTCAACCTTTCTTTGTCGCTGTTCATGTCACTGATAGTCACCAAATGGCACCAATAGGAGACTGCCCTACATCAAGAAGGGTAACAGTAGATAGATAGAAGTTGATACCAGTGAAATAAGGTAAACTCTGAGGGTCTTTCCCTTCCAGATTGATTCTTTTATGAAGGCAAACTAGGCCATCTTTTGCCTTCATTCTTACCTAGCCTTTAATTACTGAATGGGCATTGCCTCAGACAAACTGAGAACTGGGAAAGACCTTAGCTTAAAAAGGCCAAGGTCTCACACTGCTTCCAGGTCAGTTGTCCTGACCTATATCTTGCCACTGGACTCCTGATGACTCTGGAGGAGAGAGTGAGTCTGATGACTGCACTTAAATCAGACTCACTTAAATCTAATTCATTTGCAAGTCAAGATATCACCCTCCTGAAGTCACAGGTCTTCTTCAAGAACAAAGGACAAACAACAACAACAACAACAAAGAGTAATGGATGAGGGCAGGGATACAGAGAACTTAACTCTAACTGCAATCCAGCAAGAGGCTGGTGTGTGTGTGTGTTTGTTTGTGTAATGCCCAAGGTATGGATTTATTAGCCTTAGCATACATTTATCCTGAAAAGTGGGGGAGGGGGGAAATGTCACACCAGTCAAACCAGTTTTCATATACACACATACATATACATACACATGTATATATACATGTATACATACAGTATATATCATATATGTATATATATATTGTTTTTACATAGTTGCTCGCATGTTGTCTCTCCTCAGACTGTGAGCTCCCTTAGAGCAGAGATTGTCTTTTGCCTTTCTCTGTATCCCCACTGCTTAGCACAATGGTGGACACATAGTAGGTGCTTAATAAATGGTTATTGACTGATTAACTAGTAGCTTAAAACTGCACCAAGACTTTTGGGGACACCCTGTATAAGATAGTGATGCTATTTCCTGACATTTCCCTCTCTCCTTCCCATACATAATGAAACAGGATAGCTGTTTTGCCAGGGCAACTAAGTTTCTGGAAATCCTCTCAAAGTGCTTACAGAAAATGGGGGGAAAAATCTTTCCCAGATCATCTCACAAATTCCTATGCATATGTCAGGAAATAATGATGTTATATTTATGTCAGTATTTTTCTTTATTCAAGTCAAATGCTCTCAGCTCTCCCAAGCACCACAATTACATCCTTCCCAGTTTTCTCCCTCCATGGCTTCACTTTCCCCAAAGAGACTTCCAACTGATACCTTATACCCTTTAGTGTTGTACTGAGGAAAAAATCCTGAATATGGAGTCCACATCCCTGCATCCAACTCCCAGTGCTGCCACTCTTACCATTTCTCTCAAGGTCTCAGTTTCCTCTCTATAAAATGAAGTGGGTTTGTGTTTGTCTCCTAAGGGCATGGAAGCAAACAATCTTCCCAGCAATTGGACATAAAAGAGCCACAGCACACACCCAAAATATTAGCTCATAGGATCCATGCATCATAGACTACCTGGTGTTTTCTCTAAATGCATGGCATGAAGGAGAACATTTTAAGTCTATGAACACTGGACTCTCCCCAAATGACCTAACACAAACTTGGCTTATGTGTTGGTTGGTTTTGTTGGACTGCTTCTCCTCCTCTCTTTTTTTATTCTAATTTTTGTTACAGTGGATGACTCCTTGGGAAAGGAGAGGGGAGGGACATATTTGGAAGGGAAGATGATATAAAAACAAGCACCATGTAGACTGACTAATGAGATCCCAGTCCTGGGAGCTGGGGCAGGGGACCCATGTGGCTGGGGAACCTGCTTCCAACAAACATAATGGAGGCTACTGCTTCCTACTTCACAGTATGTACATGTATTCTACCACTGCTTCCAGGCCATTTTCACTGTGTTTTTTAAATTGACTATCCAGCAGAAGCTAGATGTGTGTGCATATAAAGTCCTTAGATGAAAAAAAAAAAATAAAGTCCTTAGATGGAGGAACTTTTTTTGGTCTGGCTTCCTTAGAATGAGGAGGCTAAACTGATCTGGGCCTCCAACCCACAGCACCCCTTGGCTGTCTTTCACCCACGCTGAGGCCTATGAACATATAGCCCTGCTCTTGCTTCTGTCTCTGTCATACCTACAGTTTTCTGCCCCTTGGCAAAGAAGTATCAGAGCTGGCTTTGACTTTGTGAGCTTCAAAAGGGAGAAAGAGTGAGCTGCAGTGGTCCAGGAACTGGTGTCCACACCAGAGTTTATTGGCAGCTGAATCCAATAAGGAGTGATCTACGGGATCCAGTCCCACAGTGAATTTGAATAGGAACCAGGATACTGGTTTATTCAAATAAGGGAGCAATTATTACATGGACTACAGATTTGGAAGTGAACTTTAAGAGACAAATACTTCTAATAACCACTTTAAGTCTGAGTACAGTGTACTTTTCCAGAGATGGAGGGGGTAAGGTGTAGGAAACACTATTAGGAGGATGTTGTTTAGTAATTCTGTCCTTGCCACATTTTCTCAGTAAATATCCTTTTTGTAAAAGCTAATTAATGGTAATTGGTAAAATGATACTTGGGCAATAATCAATGTTATAGGTGATGTTGAGGAGACATTAACTAATACTGGTTAGATGATATTGAAGAGATAATTTAGTCATTGATACTGGGAGAACACACTGTAATGGTGACTTGCCACCAATAGCGTTAAAAAGATATTGAGACCCTGTAGGGGTACATCTAGAACACTGAAGGGAAGATATACTCTTACTCTGCTTATGCATCTTGCCAGGGAGAGTGAGAATTAGGGTAAGGGACCCCAAAGTATATGTAGACTACACAAGATATCAATAGAACTTTTTAAAAATATCATGACATTCTAGCCCCATGACTACAGCTTGTAAAAGGATATGCTACAGTGGATGTACCATATGACTTTGATTAGCCAATTCCATATGATCTGTTATTTTTACTTCTGTAGAAATTCCCTAACTACCTGCTAGGCTTTCAGCTAGAACATGATCACGTTTTGTAGACCCTGTATTCCTATAGCACACTGATTTTGTTCATCTGAAGGGTGTGCCATTGCAGATTGTTGCTTGGGTCCAGAATTCATTTCTGATTCATTTCCAACTCTTGGAATGCTTAGCTTCCTTCAAGGTTCAGTTTAGGTATCACCTCCTATGGGAAGCTTTTCTTGATTACTCCTAATTATTTGTGCTCTCTTGCTTCTCAAATGAGGCTATCTGTGCTTATCTTCTTACATGTTGTATCCCGTAGTAGTGTAAGTTGTTTGAAGACAGGGACTGTTCTTCATTTTTTGGTCTTTGTATCTCTGGTATCTAGTACATCTTGTACAAAGTAGGGACCTGTTTAAAAAATGTTATTGAATTGAACAACTAATTTTTCATCCTAAATAGGATTGTCTTCTCAGGATGGTGTCTTATGATCCGTAAAGCACTGTGAAATTGTGAGGCATTATTTTGTGGGACTTTTGGTTAAAAGTCCTCCCCTGAAAACTTGGAGGCTAGGTGAAGAAGGGAGACCAGAATTGTGAGGGAACCCCATGAATGAGATAAATTTTCAAAGAAACATGGAATACTTAGCCTTGACACAATATAGGAGAGGCCAGACATGGTAGGCCGTGCCTATACTCTCTGTTCCTGGTGAGGCTGAGGCTGGTTATTATTTTGATTTTTGACCTGCAGTGAGGCTGAATTCTACACTAAATCTGGCAAAAATATACTGAGGTGTCAGGAGTAGAGGATCATCATAGGAGGGGTGCACCAGAAAACAGAACAGGTTAATGTTTCTGTGCTGATCTATATTAGGATGGCCCTGTACATGGGTGCCATACTTTTAGCCTGAAAGAGATAGAGAAATACTGTCTCACAAAAAAAAAAGTCATAAGAGGGCTAGAATAGCTGTTTTCTAGTATTTGAAGGGTTGTCATATGGAAGACGAATTAGACTTATTTTGTTTTATCATATACTAGGTTTCACTTTTCTTAAAATCAAAACAAACCACAACCTAAAGCAAATTTTAAAAAAATCTTGATCCTGCTATTTTTTAAATCTATCATTGTATCTTTCTCCTTTCCTTTACTGCCAAACCTCTAGAAACAACAGTTGCCATTCACTAACTCCGCTTTTATAGGACCTAGAAATCAGCTTCTATCCACTATTGCTCTGTTGAATCTGCCATTTTTTAGGTCATTAACAACTTCCTTATGGCTAAAATCAATGACACTTTTCTGTCTTTGACTTCCTCATAGTACTTGACACTATAGATCATTTCTTCTTTGAGACACTTTTAGCTTGACTTCCCAAATTCTGAGTTCTCATGGATTACCTTTAAGAAAGGAGTAGTGTCTCCTTTATTTGGCACCATGGATAACCCAGAGTCTGAGTGTTCCAGTAAACAATAGTCAACAAACAAGAAATGAAATGAGCTCATGTATTCTCTATACTTTTCAATAAGTTGTGTGATTGTAAAGATAAAATCTGCTAGAAAATAATTTATGAATACCTTCAACAAAGATACTCTTTTTCAAGTCAAGTCAATAAGCATTTATTAGGCACTTTCAGGCACCATGATAAGTGCTGAGGATACAAAGAAAAACAAGATCAGTCCCTTCACTCAAGGAGCTTGCAATCTAATAGGGGAGACAATGTGCAAATGACTATGAACAACACACATGATACCTTGTTTTTAATTTTTATTTTCAGAGAGAAGACACTAGCACTAAGTGAGAATTAAGAAGGCTTAGAGCAGAAGGTGGAATTTTATCTGGGACTTAAAGAAATACAGGGAAAGTCAGGAGGCAGAGTCACGAAGGAAGACCATTCTAGGCATAGGGTGACAGTGAAAATACACTGAATGCTTAGAATGCTCTCTCTCAACTCTGGCTTCCTTGATTTCCTTCAAGTCTAAGCAAAAATTCTGCCTTCTATAGGACACTTTCCCCAATACCTCTGAATTATACTTTCTTTCCTCTATTGATTATTTCCAATTTATCCTGTGTATACCATGATTATTTTCATGTTTGCAGTAGACTGGGATCACCTTAAGAGCAGAGGCTGGCTTTCTTTGTATCTCCAATGCTTAGCACAGTGCCTGGCATATAATAGTTGCTGAACAAATGGTTATTGACCATCTGACTGGACAAAGAATTGCAGTTTCTTGTGAAAGGAATTGTAAGGAAATCAGCGTCACTGTATGGTAGACTACAAGGAAGGAAGTAAATTTTAAGAAGACTGAAAAATCCAATTAAATTCAATAAACATTTATTAAGCACCTACTATGTTCCAGGCATTTGCTAAAAACTTGGGACACAAAAAGAAGTAAAAGACAGTCCCTTCCCCCAAGGAGCTTACAATCTAAAGGGAAAAGTGGGAAGGGGCAAGTTTTGAAGGGCTTTAAAAGTCAAGCAGATTATTCTCATAAAAATCTGTAGGAAAAGAGGTATGTTGTTGGGCAGGTTTTAATATTATTTTGGCCACTTGGGGAGGGTTATAATAAAGTCTGAGATCCCTTCCCCTCCCTTTACCACATACTTTTTGTATTCTTTTCTCTTTAATATACTGTAAAAATAAATTCTTCAATGCTTTTCAGTGCTTCAGTGGGAAAAATAAAATGTTTTCTCTGGTGAGGAGCCCTCTCTTTATACTTTGTTTAGTAGCTAGTCCTCCCATTTTTGTTTCTTTTATTGACATTTCTACTTACTGCTTTCTATTCTCCACATTCTACAGGCCCTTAGGTGACTGTGATTTTCAAATGGGTACACTACTATAATTCAACAAAATGGAAAGAACAAAAACAGCAACGATAAGATGAAACTGATATTACATAATCATATTGACTGCAGTGGTCCCAAAGAAGAGATGAAAACACAAACCTATCTCCCTTACTTGAAGAAGTTAGAGACAATTTGGAGCTTTGAATACAGTGACAAACTCAGATAATATGTTGTTTATTTTTCCTGACCTGATTTTTCCTCTCTTTCTTTTTTTACTCTTCGTCACAAGCGTAACTCATTGGAAATTGAATTGAATTTTGTCTTCTGTCTTAAGGAGACAAGGGGAGTAAGTACCTAGGTCCTGGTAAATTGACATTATTTTTTTTAAAATATGGATTAACATCTCCTTAAAGAGATACAAAAGGAATTCAATAGGTACAGACTAGCCTTTGGGCAACTCCTGTCTATATACTAGAAAGACTTCATGTTGAATGTGGGACCTGAGTTGGGCTTTGAGTGAAGGGAAGGACTACAGGAACAATGGTGCAAGAATGGGAAAGGGCAAGAAGAGAATGGATATGGGTAGTATTCTCGTTTTTAGGGTATGTAGAGTGTATAAAGGCAAGAAAACTGGAAAGGTAATTTGGAGTCTGATTCTGGAGGGCCTGGAATACCAAGGTTAAGAGTTTATATGTTCTTCTGTATTGAAGGGGTGCAGTACCCTATGCAATGATGAAAGCAAAGAAACAAGTAGAGACATGCATCATATCACGGGATAGCCATTGAACAAATCTTAAATGTTGATGGCAAAGGTGTTTATTTTTTAATTATTACATATATGACAATATACATATATTTTGGGGAACAGAGCCTTCATTGGAGGACCAGGTTAGCAGAAGTTGGTTGACCTCTTGTCGAGGCTGTTGTATGATTCTATTCAGGTATAGGTTGGACAGAATGGCTTTTGTGGTCCTTCCAACTCTGAGATTCTGTGGTTGTTTCTAAACTATTCTCCCCTTAATGACAAGACGCCAGGCGTTTACATTTTCCTCTTCTTTCAGGACAATTGTTCTTAGAAGTCATGGTGGCGTCAATTTTATATTTGTACATTTTAGAGGAATCTGGTCACAAGAAGATCATTTATAGCTCTTACAAAGAGCCTTTAGGAGTAGAAAGCAAAACCTGGGAGCTAGCAGAGGGCAAATCACATACTATTCCTATTCGGGAGACTTCTTTGCACCTGGGTTAATATCTACCTAGAGAGCAATGCATTTTGAAGATCTAAAGTGGTAGTGTAGTTATCGATGGTGAATGTGCTATTAATGTGATAACTAAATAAAAAAAAAACTTAAGCATCTGACTTCTGGAACTATTCTTGCCAGAGCTACTTACCCTATAAAGGGGATGCTATTGCGTGGCTCTTCCGAGTGCCCTTCGATAGCTCAGCTGGTAGAGCGGAGGACTGTAGGTTGTATATCTGTGGGAATCCTTAGGTCGCTGGTTCGATTCCGGCTCGAAGGAGATACCAACGTTTTAGAGACACATCCCCAACAAGTGTTCCTTCCTGAAGCTTGTTTGTTCAGAATCTCAGAAATGGGATTTCAGTAATACCTGACATTGACATTCTAGGCAAACTGCCCCTGCTATCCTGGGCTTTTGGAACACTCAAAACTCCTTCTGTATTCAGCTCTCTCTCTACCTTATCTCTTAATAATTCAATAATTCCTTAGGAATGTTGTTCAATTTTGAATCTTGGAAATGCCGGGTAAAAAACTTTTCTTGATTGATTTTTTTTTAACGTCCAGTAATAATACAGACCTTCAGTTTCTATTTTGACCCGGAACTCCGTAAGGAATTCTATCCTAGGACCTCAAACATTGCTCCCCTCTATATTGTCCCTCTCCCCATTACAACCCTTCCCCTTCTCTTCTCCCTCAGCCCCCCACCATTCTCCCTACTAGTAATTTATTCTGAATTAAGACTCTTAGGAGTAACTGCAAAAACTTTTTTTTTCAACTGGTATTTCATCAGGACTCGCCTCTTCAATAATCCAGATGAGTAGTCATACAGCAGTCACTGGAAGACCGGCAAGGCAGCTGATTCCTCATTGGGATAGCTGTAGTTTGGGGAAAGTTTTCCCTTAAATCTAACCCAAATCCGGTTCCCCGAAACTTCTACCCTTGCAACCTGTTCTCCTTCTCTCAGGTCACGTCCTCAGGGTGATGTTTATCTCTCAACATGTCTCACCTCCAACATACAGATTTGCCTATATTGCCATCTCAATATAATAGTTCTTATTTACAAAGCTTTAGAGTTTATTAAAAGTGTAAAGTAAAAAGGAGCCCTGATTTGGATACAGAATACTTGGTTTCTGCCCTTTACTATTACGCGTTGGGCAAGGCATGTCACCTCTCTGGGCCTCGGTTTCCTCATTTGTAAAATGATGGGCTTGGATTGGACTCTGCCTCCGAAGTTCTTTCTTTCTAACTTGGAATGCTATGGTCTTTGCTTTCTTCATGGTAATCCTGTGATTAGCATAATGAAAATGTTAAGTACCGTAGGAATTCTGAAGATGAGGGTGAGAAGACAAAAATTTACGCTTTTTGTGGTACGCGAGAGACACAACTAGTTCTAGATTATGGGGTGAATAATGCGTGTTAGATTACAAACACAAACAATCACGCAGAAAATGCTGGGTGCTTGGAACAGCAAAAATACGCGACCTCCTTCGAGCCGGAATCGAACCAGCGACCTAAGGATCACTATAGGTTACAAACTCTACAGTCCTCCGCTCTACCAGCTGAGCTATCGAAGGAGCATACAACATCAATTTTATGGTTGACATTTCAGATGAGATTATATAGTCTTTGGCGTTCATAAATTTTTTGAACCAGATTCATGTTTTTAAGGTTTATTCATTCAACAAATAACTGAGCGTCTACTATGGAGCAAGACACTGTGGGGGAATACTGTAATGAATACGGTGATCATTCCTTCTGTCAAAGAGGATACAAAATAGCAGAAAAGATCGGAGTATGCAAATTGCAATAACACGATCAGTCAGATTTAGACTAGAGAAGAAAAGAGTGGAGAGGTTTCTCTCCTGCAAATATGTGAAGGCCTATTAAATGGAAGAAAATTAGACTCACTTTGCTTGCTTTCAAAAGACGAAAAGGGAACAATGGGAATTAGAATTAGGAGTAAGGCAGATTTCGGCTCAGTATAGGGAATAACTTCCCCATCGCTGAGAGTTGTTCTAAGACAGATAGTATTGCTTACTACTGAGAAAGTTAATGAGGAAATTAAGTCCCCCATCCCTGGAGGTGTTTAAGTGGATGCTAGGTGACCATTTATAGGGGATATTGCAGAATGAATCCATGTAGTAGTCAGGGTGTTGGACAAGATGACCTCAAATATTTCACACTCCAAGATTCAGTGAATCTTAATAAGCCACAAAAGAAAAATAGAAGGTGTTTTAAGAGTTCCGAGTAGGATAAGATCACATTCTGTTGGAAGATCGAGGAGGGCTTCTGGGAAAAGTTGACATTTGAGTTTATCTTTGAGAGATGGGCAGCATTTAGCCGGGCAGAGATGGGTAGGGCTAAAGTACTTCGGCTGGGGTGGGGGGGTTGGGGGGGTGGAGGGTGGAGGTGAACCACCAAAGCAAAAGTAGAGGCTGAATAACATAGCACATGTTAAGGGAGTCACGAAATAGTTCATTTTGGTGGGTTTTTTTCAAAAGACTAAATTCCATTAAACATCTATTAAGCTACTGCTACTACTACTCTCAATAAAGTTTTCTTCTTTATCAGACTGGTTCACTAATCTAAGGGCGAGGACTCCGCTCAATCTGGAGGGTTAGCAAATGCTGCTGGGGACTTTTTTCTTTTGTTCGACTCCGTCCTACCTCAAAAAGCGCACAAAGAATAGTGTCCCCTACATTTCGGGAAAAGGCTCAGTCCCTGCTACTTGCTGCAGCTCCCTGCCCAGTAATGGGATTCCTGGTTTTCATTAGCATTCGTGACTGAGAGCAGACAGAAGTCTCTAGTTCATTGGTCCCTGAATTCAAGACTGACTTATTCCTCCTGCAGAAAAGAATTTCTTAATTCCCACTCTGTCCCTCCGCTTTCCTTATGTCTCTTATCTAAGTATTAGTCAATATCCCTTCGACTTCTGTTGAGGTGAACAAAAAGTGGAATCAACCCATTAGTATGGGTTTGGGTGCAGGCAGGGAGGGGAAATGGGGGCAGAGAAGGAGTAAATGATGTCGTGGCAGGATAAATAATAGATGAGAAGTAAGAAGAAGAAGAAAAAAGACAAACCATTTAGTTCAAACCAGAAACCGAAATGCATTCCTATATGACACACAAAGAGTTCAATCATCTTGCCTTGCGTGGGGCTCGTTGGTCTAGGGGTATGATTCTCGCTTTGGGTGCGAGAGGTCCCGGGTTCAAATCCCGGACGAGCCCCGTTTTTACCCCCCAACTTCTCTACTTTTGTTTTTCTTCTCTGCAGCGTATAATGAAGCAAATCAAAACTTTTCTTGAACTCCAGCCTTTCCTGCTAAAAGGAAACTAAGCTAAACGGAGATATTAGTGACAGCAAAGGAAAAGTACTGGGGGACCTCGTTACTAGACCCTGAGTGACTATTTCAAGGTCGTCCCCGCCCGCCAGCCTGCCTGCCAGCCTCCTTCATACTTGCAAGCCAGCTGTGTCTCTAACCCACTGGGGGTTACATCTCGTCTCCAACCCTGAATATAATCTTTTTTAGCCCTCTGCTGCCCCCCAGAGGTAATCCAGGAGTAAGCTCCCGGACTTCGACAGAGGTTTTCATTTCGCTGATTACGAGGAAGCCCAAAGCAATCCCTCAGAGCCATACCAGAATCACTCCCACACTGGGGCGTACAAGCGAGCAGGGACTAGAGTTTCCAAGTGTTAGTCTGGGAAAGAGGGCGCATCTTCAGACTGAAAGTACAGTAATGATCTCCTTAGTTCGAGAAAATTTAATAGAGGACTCCTGCGCTATATGTTACCTCTCAAACTTATCCACACACCACACAATACACACACAGACACACCAACATGTACACGTACACATCACACACGAATACGCATACATAACAATTACACACAAACACACGCCCACAACAACTTTTCCCTTTCCTCTGCTAACACCCTCCCCTTTTTCTCCTCTCATTCCTACGTTTCATTTCGCTCTTCTGCGGGCCAATGAGCGGAGTCCAAAAGACCACATTTCGTACGTAGCTTGTCTTCCTTGGCTTGTACCTTTTTGGATTATCTTGGCCATTTTTCTCCACTCTGAGGCTAGCACGGTAGCCAGCTCAGAGTAAGAGCGCAATAATCTCCTGTTGCATTGATTTCTTATCAGGAACGGGTGCCTGGTGATAGAATTAATCTGTTAACTTTTGTTAATTCTGCCTCTCCCGTTTTCATTTCACAGATTTTCAGTCCTAAAAGGAACCCTTCTTAAGAGATCATCTCTCCATTTCCGCCTTACTGGAGGAAGAAACAGGCCTGTTGTTCAACATCACACAGTGAGTTACTCTCTGTTGTTGTTGTCGCTGTTATTTGGGAAGAGGGTAGGGAGGGATTTAAAAGTCTTTGACTTCCAGTCCTGGACTCACTTTGTCTTTTCTCAAAAAAAAAAAAAAAGTTCAGAGTCAGATGCCCCCCCACCCCCAAGAATTTCAGTGAAACAAAATTTTGTATAAGCCTGACTATCTATAGTCCACCTTCTGTCTTCTGAGAGGCAAGGGGCATGCTTCACTCTCAGTCTCTGAACAAGATTGGTCCACTGATTGGTCTATTTAATAAGTCTTTCAGTATAGTTTTCCCAATAATTGTTTATTATGTCATCATCTCTTATATCATTTTGCTTACTTGGGCTCTGCCTCAGTGTATTCTAGTCTTCCCAAGTTTGTCTGACTTCTTCATATTAACTATTTCTTTTTTTTTTTTTTCGGTGAGGCAGTTGGAGTTAAGTGACTTGCCCAGAGTCACACAGCTAGTGAGTGTTATGTGTCTGAGGTTGCATTTGAACTCAGGGCTTCCTGACTCCAGGGCCAGTGCTCTATCCACTGCCCCACCTAGCTACCCCTATATTTGGTGTTTCTAAATTAGTTGCAATGCTACCTCATTATATTCACACATACATGTTTAGCTATTCCTCAATAAGGACACCCAGACTTACTTGATCAGTTAAGGCAAATGTGTAAAGGAGTCAGTATGGTGGAAACATCAGTCTTCCTTTAAAGTTGAAGTTAAATGCTTTCTTTTTCTCCTTAGTGTCTGGGCCCACTTTATGAGACTTAAAGGTCATGTTCCCCCCTCTCCTTTATCCTAAGTAAAACATAACTGTGGCTTTTGCAGTGGCATACAACAGGACCCCAAAAAAGGAACTTCTGATGCGCATCTTTCTTAGGCTTCCTGTTAGAATTTTAGGAGAATCTGCAACCTTGACTTGGGACTGGTCATCAACATAGGCCATGTAATGATTCCTTAGCAGATGTTACAGTTATAGTTGTGGATGAGGAGGAAGGCTGAACAAGTGGCCCCTAATCCAACCACTTATCTCTGCCTCCTTCCCATATGCTACAGCAGAAGCATTTATTAAATACTCATTGAATGTAAAATAATTGGAAGGAGGAGCCAGGAATACGAAGGAGGTGGCATCTAATGTGAGCCTTAAAAGCACAGATTGAGATATGGAGGGAGGCTTGCCCCAAATCACTGCAGGAGGGAAGAAAAGGACAGATCTGGCCACAAGTAGCAATTGAGGCTGGAGCATGTGAAGGGGAATAATGGTTATAACTAGGGTTATATAACCATTATAATGGGTTAAGCATTGCCATTTTTATATAGGAGAATAACTTGTCAGTATAGGCACACTTGGAGGAGTTCATTGGTGGGGTATTGAAACTCATTGTTGGATATTTAATTGGATAAGTACATATGAAAAGAATAACCTGTATAAACAATTACATATACAAACTATCTCTGTTCTGGGTGGCTCTCTCAGTTTGCAGAAAAGTGAATATTTAATCCTTGTCTCTATTTGGAAAAATAAGTAAGTAAGCAAGACTTTGCCCCCATCCTCCTTTAGTCAACAAGATTCCTGAACATCACCACAGGAAACATGCAGAGCACATCTTTGTTGCTTTTCCAAGAAATTCCCCAAATGAGATTTTTCCATTGGCAATAGTATGTGCAAGTTCTAATCCCTGTGCAAGATAGATCACTCAGGCTGGTTTGCTGGGTGTGTGGTAGCAGAGAGACAAGGAAGGGACAAGGAAGCAGGATATATAGAGACTGCCTAACAGTGGAACTATCAAATTGGAGGCTCTGAATATTCATAGTTATGCTAGTTGGTGCTTCTGTCCAGGGGGTGTGTGTGTGTGTGTGTGTGTGTGTGTGTGTGTGTGTGCTCGTGCTCAAGAGCACATTTGAGCACATTCTTGTGGTGTCCTCTACACTTTGACATTTACATTAGGGAAGGAATGTATTGGTTGAGTATTTCCAGGCTCCAAGTAATAGCTACTTGGATTGTTCTGGTCACTGCTACTAAGATAAAAGTGGTAACTATTTGTTGTCTGGCTATCCTAGGAGATCACTGCTTGATATCTTTTTTAGAGCTCAGCTCTTTTTAAAAGTACAGTCATACCTCATTTTCTTGCACTTTGCTTTATTGTGCTTCAAAGATACTATATTTCACTGATATTACATTTTTAATACGTTGAAGGTTTATGGCAATCCCATGTCAAGCAAGTCTATGGGTGCAATTTGTCCAATAGCATGTACTCACACAGTGTCTCTTGTCAAATTTTGGTAGTTCTCACAACATTTTAAACTTCTTCATTATTATTCTATCTGTTATGGTAATCTGTGATCAGTGATCTTTGTTGTTGCTATTCTAATTGTTGTGGAGTACAACAAACTGCCCATGTAAGATGGTGAATTTAATTGATAAATGTTGTGTGTGTTTTGAGTGCTCCACCAACTGACTGTTCTGTTTTTCTCCTTCTCCTTTGGCTTCTCTATTCCCTTGAGACACAACAATATTGAAATTGGCCAATTATTAACCCTACAATGGCCTCTGAATGTTTTTTGACACAAAGAAGAGTCAATGGATAGAGCAAATTTCATTGTTGTCTTATTTTAAGAAATTGCCACAGCCACCTGAACCTTCCCCCAGTCAGTTAGCATCCATGAACATGGATGCAAGACCCTCCATCAGTAAAAAGATTACAACTCACTAAAGGCTCAAAGCATTTTTTTTAAAAGTATGTACATTTTTTAGACATAATGCTTCTGCATACTTAATAGACTACAGTATAGTATAAATATAACTTTTATATGCACTGGGAAACCAAAAAGTTCATGTAACTCACTTTATTGCAGTTGTCTGTAACTGAACTCACAATATTTCTGAGGTATACCTGAATGGAAGTTATTCAAATTTGGACATATCTGAGGGCCCATGGTGTCTTTGCCTACCTGAAGAAAAATTTCCCCAATAGTTGCTAGTTACATTTATTTCCCTTTATGCTGTCTAGGCAAGATGGCTTGAGAATGTTGTTTGACTGTCAGTTTATTCTGTGTTCAATCTAATAGCATTCATTAATTCACTCAAAAAAACCCTTTATTTACCACCAAATGTATTCAAGTCACTGTGCTAGTGACTTGGAATGAAAAAAAAAATGGAATAATGGAATAACAACAGTAGTAATGATAATGCAACACAACATAAGAGGAAATTGAGTAATCCAACATAGCTGGAACATAAACTTGAAGATAAATAAAAAAGCAATTTAAGGCTAGAAAGGCAGATTGGAGATAAATTGTGGAGGCCTTGAATGCCAGGTAAAGAATGAGCTATTTTTTTTTCCTGAGGGCAATGCGGGAGCCATTGAAGATTTTCTGGTAGTTACCTTGGTATGAACATATTTGCTCATGAGGAAGATTAAGCTGGCAGTTTTTTGATGAATTGAATAGGGGAAAGTCAGTAGGATATCATCACATGTTGATGATATCTAATGAAGATCTAAAAAATCTGGAACATCTAAGTGCATTACCTGGGGTCACCTTCTGTCTTGTAGGGCAGTCCCACAGCAGAACCATTATGGTTTATTCAACTTTAATAGTAAGCCAAAAAACTTGATTAGTTTAAAGCAAAGACAATTTTGAACTCAAATGGAATGGTAAGAAAAATACTAACAAAAAATTCCTTCATAAACCTGGGGCACATTTTTACATAAATATCCACATCAGTAGGGAATACACATAGAGAGGCATGTATGTTGGGAATACATATAGACAAGGTACACAAATAGAGACGGTGTATGTCTAGGGCACATACGTGCAGGAGAAAGTCATTCTTTAACATTGTAGGAAGGCCTGTGTGTTCATATTGCTTCTGTTAGGACTGCTCATTGTTGATTTCATAGTTTCCACCGAATACTGGTTATAAGCTGGCTATGAAGTCCGTGCCAGATTCTGCTTGACTATAGTCTTTATCTTCAGGGACAAGTGGGTGCTGCCTTGTTCTTTCAGTTAGTATGCCATTCCAGCTCTTTTAGAAAAGGCAGAAAACCTTTGCCTTAGAACATGTTACAAGTCTGCCTTCCTCTCATTTCTCTAGCAGGAGATAACTAACTTCAGGTGCCAATCTCCTTAGAGTTTAGACCAAAAAACGTGGTCCTCCCAGTTGACTAAGGCTTAAAGCTTTAGTCTTTTCTTTGGTTTTCTCTTCCCCCTGAAGAATTTGAGTCTTTCAGTCAGAGAACTCTTTCTAATTGATGGTAAGTATTCCATACACTTCCCAAATTTTAATATCTGAAGGTCAAACTATTAACAAAGTAATGATTATTTGTCAAATAATTACCAAATAGTTCTAATTCTCAGAATTCACAAGTTTCCAAAACCTAAGTCTCTTCTGTTTGCCCATGCAGATGAGTGGGTGGAGAAAAGCACAGAAAGACAATGCCAAGTCTAGAGGTCCAAAGTCATTTTCTCTGCTACTTGCTGAGTTGCGTTGCTGGCCCCTTCCTATGCTTGCAACCAGACTTCCTGATCGTGGCTGCAGGGACCTTTGGGAATTGTAGTAAAAAGAGGACAATATAAATTCTGTTACTGGATGAGGAAGGTTCACAGTACTTGAGGGAAGTGAGAAAGGGTAAGTGAAAAAGGCAATGACTAAATAGGAGAAACAGAGAGAGACTAACTCTGGGAGCTGTTGATTTGGCTATAGCTCTTCTGTTCATTGTTCAAAGTCTGGAGAAGGGTCGTGTGCTGTAACAGACTGAGGTTACTGGTAATTGTCAGTCCTTTGGATCAACTCAAGGACAGTGGAAGCTTAAGTCCTTCTCCATCCTCTCCCAGAACCTGTAGCAGGCAAAGACCTCTAATTACTTTAAGCTGTTTTTTTTCTTTTTTTGAAAAAAAAATTATTTTGAACTTGAAAAACACTATTCTTGTGCCTCAAAATGAGCATTTCCATATGCAAAGGTGGAATAGAAAAATAAGATTTCATAAGAAACTGTTAATTTCAATTCCATTCTGCTTATGCTTTAAAATTTTATTTTATTTTAATTTATGAAATAAAACAAGCATTTTTGTAACAGCAGGATAAAAAAAGATTGCACGTGAAACTGCAAATCTATTACGTATGGCTTGTCATTCCTTTTAAATATATAATGGTTATCATGTAAATTACAAATTAACTTTTTAGTTGAGTCTTTGGGATTTCCAAGTATATCATAAAATCATCTGTGAAAAGGGAGAGTTTTATTACCTTATTCCCTATTCTGATTCCTTCTATTTCTTTTTTTCCCCTCTTATTGCTATTGCTAGGATTTCCAGTACAATACTGAATAATATTAGTGACAATGTGCATGCTTGTTTCACACCTGCTCTCACTGGGAAGGCTTCTAGCTTATCCCCATTGCAAATGATGCTTGCTGATAGTTTTGAATATTTTTTTTTATCAATTTAAGGAAAAAAATCCATTTGTACCTATACTTTCAAGTGTCTTGAATAGAAATGGGTGTTATACTTTATCAAAAGTTTTTTCTGCATCTATTGATATAATCATAGGATTTTAAAAAAACTTTTAATATTGATATAATCAATTATGTTAATAATTTTCCTTATGTTAAACCATCCCTACATTTCTGATACAAATCCCACTTGATCATAAAGTATAATCTTTGCAACATATTGTTGTAATCTTTTAGCTAGTATTTTATTTAGAATTTTTGCATCCATATTCATTAATGAAATTGGTCTATAATTTTCTTTCTCTGATTTTACTCTTCCTGGTTTAGGTATCAGTATCATATCTGTTTCACGAAAGGAGTGTGGTAAGATCTCTTCTTTGCCTATTATTTCAAATCATTTATTTAATATTGAATTAGTTAAATTGCTTTAAATGTTTGATAGAATTCATTTGTTAATCTATCTGGTTCTGGTGCTTTTTTCTTGGGAAGCTCATTTATGGCTTGTTCAATTTCTTTTTCTAAAATATGTCTATTTAGATATTCTATTTCTTCTTCACTTAAATTGTTAAATTTATTGGCATATAATTTAGCAAAATAACTCCTTATAATTACTTTAATTTCATCTTTGCTAGTGGTATATTTATCCTTTTCATTTTTAATACTTGTGATTTGATTTTCTTTTTTTAAAAATAAAATTAACCAATGGTTTATCTATTTTATTGGTTTTTTCATAAAATCAACTCCCAATTATATTTATTAATTCATTGGTTTTTTTATACTCAATTTTATTAATCTCTCCTTTTATTTTTAGTATTTCCAATTTAGTGTTTAATTGGGGATTTTTAGTTTGTTCTTTTTCTAGTTTAATTGCATGCCCAATTAATTGGTCTGCTCTTTCTCTATTTTGTTGATGTAAGCATCTAGAGATATACATTTTCCTGATTACTGTTACTGTCCCATAGGTTTTGATATGTTGTCTCATTATTGTCACTCTTTAATGAAATTAATTTAATGAAATTTTGAAGATTAGGTTATTTATTCTCTAATTAGATTTTAATCTATGTTTCCACATTCCCCTGTTAAATGTAATTTTTATTGCATTGTGATCTGCAAGGGATACTTTTATATATTTCTGCTTTTAACTATAAAATTTTCATATCCTAATATAAAGTCAGTCTTTGTAAAGGTACCATGAACTGCTGAGAAAAGGCTATATTCTTTTCTATTTCCATTCAATTCTCTCCAGGTATCTATCATATCTAAAATTCTATTCATTTGTCTGACTTTTTTTTTTTTAGTTAGATTTATCTAGTTCTGAGAGGGGAAGATTAAATTCCTCCACTATTATACTACTGCTATCTATCTCCACATGTAATTCATTTAACTTTTCCTTTAAAAATTTAGGTGCTATAGTATTTGGTGTCTATAGGTTTGGTATTGATATTGTTTTATTGTCTATGGTACCTTTTATCAAAATATAGTTATCCTGTTTATCTCTTTTAATTAAGTCTATTTTAGCTATAACTTTGTCTGAGATCATGATAGCTACCTCTGCTTTTTTGCATCAGCTGAAGCATAATAAATTCTACTTCAACCCTTCATTTTAACTCTACGCATATCTCTCTTTCTTAAATGTGTTTCTTGTAAACAACATATTATTGGATTCTGATTTTTAAATGCATTTTACTATCCATTTCCATTTTATGGGTGAGTTTATCCCATTCACATTCAAAGTTATAATTACTATTTGTGAATTTCCCTCCATCCTATTTTTGCTAACTATTGTCCTTCTTAGCATTTCTTTTTACCCTATCCTATTACCTTATCAGCTCCCTTCACCCCCCACTCCTCATTTTACTCACCCCTCTAAGATTCCCTCCTTTATCTTCTCCCCACCAACCTCCTAAATCTTAATCTACATACCCTTCTAAAAGTCCCTCCCTTATCCTGTTCCCCAATCCTCTTTTTTCTTTATAAACTTAGAAGACTTTTGTACCCTTTTAGAAGTATATATTATTCCTTTTTTATCCCAGATCTAGAGTAAGATTCCAGCACTACTGGACCTCCACCCCTACCTACTTCCTCTGTATCAGTTCTTCCTTTCATTCCCCATTTGTAGAAGATAATTACTCCTTTTTATCTTTTCCTTCCCAGTTTTGTTTTTTTTAGAATCACCCCATCATACTCAACTCAACCCCAATCTTTCTTTCAAACTACCTTAGTAATGATGACAGTCTTAAGAATATTGATAATATTTTCATATGTAAGAAGTAAACAGTTTGACCTCAATAAGTCCCTTATAAATAGTCTTTAATGTTTTCCTTATATTTCTTCTGGATCTTTTATATCAACTTTTCATTTAGTTCTGGGGTTTTTTTTGTCGCAAATATCTGAAAGTCTTTCAGATTGTTAAGTGTCCTTCTTCCCTCCCCCCCTTAAGGATTACACTCAACTTTTCTGGGGAAGTTATTTTTGGTTGCAACCCCAGCTCTTTTGTTCTTTGAAATATGTTACAAGATTTATGATCTTTTAGTGTAAAAGTTGTGAAATCCTGATTGCATTTCCACAGTATTTAAATTGTTTTTTCTTGTTGGTTGCAATATTTTCTCCTTAACCTGGGAGTTTTGAAATTTGGCTATGACATTCCTGTAAGTTTTCTTCCTGGGATCTTTTTCAAGTAGTGAATGGTAATTTTTTTTTATTTCTACTTTATCTTCTTGTTCTAAACTTCAAGATACTTTTCTTTAATAATTTCTTGTAATATTATATCAATATTCTTTTTTATAATAATTTTCAGACATTCCAACAGTTCTTATATTATCTCTCCTTCATCTGTTCTCCAGATCATTTGTTTTTCTAATGAGATGTTTCAGATCCTCTTCTATTATTTCTAGTTTTATTATTTTTTGGTGTTTTATAATGTCATTCTATTCCCCTTGTCCAATTCTAGTTTTCAAGGAGTTATTTTCTTCCTTAAGATTTTGGATCTCTTTTCCCAATTGGTTAACTTTTTTTCATAATTTTCTTGGATTACCTTTTTTCCCCCTAAGTTTTTCCTTAACATCTCTTATTTGATTTTTGAATTCCTTTTTAAGTTGTTCCAAGAATTCTTTTTGGGCTTGTGACCATTTGATGTTATTCTTTGGGGTAGGAGTGGCCTTTTTTTTTTTAACTTTACTATCTTCCTCTGAATATAAACCCAGGTCTTCTTTTACAGCTTAGTAGCTATCTATGGCCAGGTTCTTTTTCTTTTGCTTATTCATTTTTATTTTTATTTTATTTTTAGCAGCTTCTCATTGTAATTAGGTTTTAATCCCAAATTGTGAGTAATGATGCCCCAGGCCTAAGGTCCTCCTTACTGTTATTTTTTGAATTCTGTCCAGCAGGCTCAACCCTCCTCTCTTCCCCTAAGCCACAGTTAGGTCCCTAGCCACACTGTCTCAACAATGTTCTTATTCCCTGCAGGGTACTGCACTCACCAGGCCTGTGCTCCCTCTTTCTCACCCATGGCCACAGCACAGCACTGCTATATGCTTTTAAAGGAAATATGTAATAATCTCAGCCCATTACTTTCAAAACAGTCTTGCTTTGTTTATGCTTCCTTCTGCACTTAAAACAATATTGAAGTGGTCCTCTTCATTTGTTTTTGTTCTTTTTGCACTTCCATCCTTCCCCTCCCTCCACTGAAAACAGGGGGAAAAAAATACCTTGAAACAAATGAGACTAGCTAAGCAAACCAAATCCACATAGTGGCAACATCCAAAAATGTACATCTCTTTCCAAACCTCAAGTATATCACTTCTCTGTCAGAACTTCAGGAATATATTTCACCATAGGTCCTTGGGAAGCATTGGTTATTGTTTTGATCAGTTTTTAAATTATTCAGAGTTGTTTTTCTTCTCAATTTTGTTGTAAAAATTGTCCTATTGGTTCTACTCTGCATACCAGTGTTTTTTTGGAATCACTTCTTTCATCACTTCTGCCAGAACAAAGTATTCCATTATGTCTTGTGAAGGGAATTAATATGATATGTGTGATAAATATACTAATAACTGGATATCTCAAGAACTGCCTCTCCTAGCTTGTGAGTTAGAAGCTCACAATGCAGCTTGAAATGATCAATCAAACCTTAACAATGCTCATAATCACTGCTTGTGTACCTTAAGTGAAGCAAATCAAAGACTATGTAGAACCTATTTCCATCACAGAACTCTGGTTCTGTGCCCTGAATGTGTGTATGTGGGGTGGTCATGACCCCCAAAGACTTGCCTCCAGAATTGTATTGTGGATTTGTGGACTAGTAGCAGGAAACCACTCTGGTCTGGGAAAGGATTATTTGTAATCCATCTTCCCCCCTCCTTTCCCATTGTGATCTATGTATGTAATCTCTGTTTTCACTTCAGCAAGGTGGAATTCTGATAAGGAGAATTCCTGATTTGCAGATCTGTTGCTCATAATGAAACTAATTAATTGAATGGCTACCTGATTATTGGTGCTTTATCTCTGGCTTCCTGTTTTGTCTTTCTCAGGTTGGAGACTGGCTCAGTAAAATCTTGTTAACAATCCACACACCACAATTTCTTCATATATTCCTCAATTGGGAAACCTCTTAGTTTCCAGCTATTGTATTTTATTTTTCCTTCTAAATTTCTCTTCAGGATTAGGAAGTTTATTTGGTTTTGGACTATTCATCTCTTTCCCCATATCCCTGCCTACTTATCTGCTGAGTCTGATATGCAACACCAAACTTGTTATGTGTGTGTGTGTGTGTGTGTGTGTGTGTGTGTGTGTTTTCAAACCTTCTTTGTCAAGTTCAGATAAAAGTGAGGTTCATCTGACTTCTCCTGTCTTCATATTTTCATACTTTTTTCTCATGTACCCTAATTCTGAGAAATAGCAATTTTCATTTCCTTATTCCATTTATCCTACCTTTTCTTTTCCCTTTTACACCCCTCAGAATCTAATCAATCCGTTCCCAGGTCCTCTATTTTTTTTTTTTTGTAATTAACTCTGTCTGTACATTCTAGTTATTCTTCTTCCAATTCCTTCCTCCAGAGCTTTTATTTCATTTTTTATTTCTTGCTTCATTACTTCTAGGTATTCATGTAGTTCTTTTAATCTGCTTGCAGTTGCTATGGAGTCGCTCTCACCTTCTAGGTTAGATTTTTGGGCATCTCTGGATCTATTCTAATTCTTTATAGTGGTCTGTATCTTCTTATGCTTACAGATCTTTACAGTTTTAATTCTTGGATTGGGGCTTTGTGTCAGGGTTAGGCTTTAGCACTTGCTGGGTTAGTTGCTCTGCTCTGCTTGATCCCCTGGGCCTTCACACTGACCTCCATGTCCTGAGGTTAGCTTCCCTCCTTGAATCTTTGTGATTTAGAATGCTGGATCTTTAGGACACTTTGCAGCATCTCAGAAATGAGGTCTAGGGTATTCTAATATGAATATTGTTGTATTCAGACTTGTTGTTGTTACTCTTGATCACTTCTAAGGCCCCTGATGTGGGTTTCCAACTACCTCTGGGGCTTTCTTGGTCAAGGGCTCCACTCTTAGTGCCTCTAGATACAGAGCCTTGGGTTCACATCTGTCAACAGTATTTCTCTGGCTTTAATCACACTGGAAAAATTCCAACTGGTTTGCCTACACCAGCAGGGGAGATAGCAAGGGTCGAATCTCAACAATTCTTGAAAATGGATCAATTCGAGTGCCATCCCTTGTGGTCCTTTCTGAATAACAGACAGCTTCTTTGCAATTGATCCTTCTTCATAAATGGTAGATAGAAAATCTGTGTTGAGGATTGTGGAGTCAGTGGCTTCAGTGGAGATTGAGGAGGAGAAGAAAGTAAGGTGATGACAAAGAAAGTAAAGTGCTAGGGTCTCTACCCAGCAACTAATTACCGTCGACATAGATATATGTCTAACAGACAATAGAGATCTTGTCATTGTTTGCCTATCTGTTCAAAGCAAATGACCCCCAGCAAGTGATACTCCTGGATTTCTCAGAGCCTCTACTATGTCAGCAACAGTTATGTGTTCAGAAACAGAGAACTTCTTACTAATAATAACAATCTTTTACCTTTGTATCACACAATATTTTTTGAAGCCCTTTCTTTTACATTGTTTAACATGATGGAATGTTTTCTTTGCTACAAAACGATAGCAGTAGCATTTTTGTACCAGAGTTGCAATAAGTAGAAGTTTTTATGCTATCCATATTTCAGAGACCTCTTCTGAATTTATAATGCTTGATCGTTCTTCCCCATCTAGTTTTTACAATGGATAGAAGTTGGGGGTGGGGGCCACTAAGGTCCACTAAAGGAAGGAGAGACCCTTAGGGTGGTTAATAATACATTTCTATAGCCCATTAAGGTTTACAAAGCATTTTCCTCACAACCTTAAGAGGTAGGTAGTGCTAGTATTATCCCTATTTTACAGATGAGAAAAGTGAGGCTCAGAAGAGTTAAGTGACCTACTCACGATCATAGAACTAGTAAATGTCAAGAAAGTAATAAAGGCACTGGATCAGGAATCAGAGAACTTGGGTTCTACTCCTAAGTATGTTACTTAATTGTGTTGTGAAACACCGTTTACCTACATGCCAATAGCTGTTTGATAAACTCAGAGCAACTAGAAATATGGTCATGTGCATCTAAAGCAGACAGACCTTCAACTTCCATTCTTGGGAATGCAAATACCCTCAAGGTCTGTGACCATGGAAAGGCAGGTGTGCCTCCTAGGTCAAGTAGCCAGCCTGGAAAATAGCATGAAGATTTGTATATTTCATATTCCTCAAACATAAAGACCTATTAGAAAGACTCTCCATCTCTGAAGACAACAGATTAAGGTGGCTTCTGCAGATAGAGTAGATTCTAGGACTCTGTTGGCCATGTTCAACAGATTTTGGCTCTCAGGGCTAATCTCTAAATCCCTTTGGCCAGGTTAATATTTCACTCAACCACCCCCAAGAAGGAGGTGAATGACTTCTGTCTTGTTTGTACAAATCAAATGCCCTTAGTTTCCCTGTTTCTAATAGAGGTTGGTCAAAAAAAAAAACAAAAAACCCCCAAAACTAATAGAGGTTGGAATTATCAAATCAATTATCTCCACCCCTTGTCTATCCAAAAACTATATAATCAGAATCAAAGGGTGGGGGAGATGCCTGAGACCTCTCTACCAGGGAAGAAGCAACTGGAACCCTTCTCTAGTAAGGGAAATTAACTGATTTTTGTAAGACTTCTTTTCTATGGAATAATCTAATCTAAACTAACCTAATCTAACCTATAAATCTGCTTATTTATCATCTACCTATTTATCAATTTATTTATTATTGAATTTATGTATCTTGTCATTCACAGATATTAATGTAATTATTTTGAGATGGTCCTTCCACTCCTTCTTAAAGTCTTTGGTTCCAGGCCAAAGAGCTATATGTAAATAAGCTAGGCTGTCAAAGGCACTTCTGCAACAAGGTTTAATGGTAGCTATCAGTGAGAAGGCAGGTCCTCCCACCAAGTTTGACAGAAGGTAACTTGTGATCCTAACCTCTTAATGTTCCCCCCCCACCCCGCAATTGATTCCAGATGTGTTAGAGGCTTTAAATTGGGTAAAGTTTTCTTAGGCTAGAATCAGGTATAGGTAAATTAGGAAATCTTGGACTCTTTCAATTTGACATTGCTTAGGAAGATGAAGTAGTTTGTCCTTGTGACTCCCTAGCTGTTTCCTTGGGTGTCTCCTTGCCAGTTGCTCCACTTAGAAACAGAACAAAAGCTGTTTATGAAGACAGGAAAATATGGCTTGTATAATATCTTCATTCTATGGAAAATCACTTGGAAATAAATATGACTCCAAAGCCATATCCAGGAAAAATTTATCCCCAGTATTAATAATAATTTAATAGTTTAACACCATACTATAAGGTTTATGAAGCCAAAGCCAGAGAGACAAAGACAGAAACAGAGACATAGATGGAGATGGAGATAAAGAGATGGAGACAAAGAGATGGAGACAGAGATACACATATTAACAGAGAAAGACAGAAACAGAAAGACAGTTGGAGGGGGGAGGGGAGGAGAGACAGAGAGAGAGAGAGGGAGAAAGAGCGGAAGAGGGAGTGGGAGAAGGAGAGGGAGAAGAAGATGCTGGGTATCTACCTTTTTGGTCAATCTGGTATTTTTTCTGTGGATAAATTGTATAGTAGAGAAGGACAGATGAGCTTCTGTTGCACCTAGAGGGAACTTGCTGATAGCCAGGTAAAGTCATAATCAATCAGAGGCAAACTATGTTGGTGCCATCAATAGGGACAAATATGTAGACATGAAAGTCAGGAACTGTGACAACAGTTCCTACCCTAGGCTGGTATCTGGAGTGCTTCAGTTTCTACTGGCCAAACTGCTTTGTAAGTAAGCACCATTCTCAGCAGACAGAGTACCTTTATATAGACTGCTCAATGCCTTAATTTCAAGGTGATATGTGTGGGCTGAACTGTTGAGGCTGAATTTTGCTACTACATGGGGCAAAATGAAGGTAAATATCAATGACAGAGAAACTTGACTTATTATCAACTTTTTTTTTAACCCTTTGGCAAGCAATGTTATGCATGGTCATAGAGTGCACCAGAATCTGAATGTTTTGTTCACCTGACTTTTACTACACAAAAGTTTAAGTTTTCAATGATGAAGATGAATTCCAAACAATTCAGTTTTCCTATAATATCCTTGTGACCAGAATCTGCCACTTTACCATTCACCTATCACTAGTCATCTCTTGTAAGGTAACTTGGATTTAGATCTAAAAGTGTACTGCAGGATTGGCAGAGACTTCTAGATGGGGTTGATGCTTCCTGAATTCTTAACCAGTAAATGCCCTTGTGACTTGTACATGACATGTATAATTTTCACCAATATTGAGAGAGCCCAATTTAAGGAAATGATTCTACATGGGTTTTCCCAATATTTTCAAACATTAGTGTTTTTTTTCTGTGGAGTAGACTTCAATCAAAGAATACCCTTCCTGTTACCCTCTGTCAATAAAACAAATTCCATTGAACTCTGATATTTTATCAGCTGCCATTTTGTTTTGAACTAGTGGACTAGTTCAAATTGAATCAGAGTATGAGTGTATCTGAGATATAAGAAGGGTAAGTAGCATAGGGAAACCAGACTAGGCACCAGAAAACCTTGATTTGTACTCCTTTTTTTTTTTTTTTTTGGAGGGGGCACATACTAGCTGTATGATCTGGGGACATCACAAGGGCTCTGTTTTCTCACTCTTATTTAAGAGTTATATAGTTGCACTGTTGCCATAAGAGAGTTATTGTCATGGTCAAATGAGGTATTTCATATGAAGTACTTTGAAACAAAAAAATTTATAAACTTAAGCCATCTTCTTGGGTTCTTTTTTCATTAACCACTGGGGGATGACTTTAATTTTAGTGTCAGAACCTTTAGGGTATGTTTGACAGTCCTTATCAACCACTGCCATCTAGTGGATCACAGTATAATTCTATATCGACTACTTAAAGCCAATAAACTGTCATGGAGAGGTTACTGAGTTCAACTCCTCCTTTTGAATATAAAGTAACTGAGGCCCAGAAGGATTTTAATAACTTGACTAAGGTCACACACCTAGAAAATAGCAGAGTTGCTATCCATAATCAGGTAATATAATTTTAAAATGAATGCCCAATCAATCAATCAACCAATCAAAAAGCATTTTATAAGTCAGTTCCATTGCTAGGTAATGGGGATACAGGTATAAAAGTGAGACAGGTCCTGCCCTCAAGGAAGGCATATTCTACTAGGGGTATTCAACATTTATGGGGGGTAATGGTAGCCAGGAAAGAGTGTTTTGTTCTAGGGAAGGGTGAGGTTCTCTAGGTCCTTAAGTATGGCCCTTGGAATGAGTCCAAACTTCACAGAACAAATCCCCTTAATAAAAGGACCTAGAGAGTCACATGTAGCCTCAAGGCTGCAGGTTCCTTGCCCTTGTGTCTAGAGAGTCAGAAGGATTGTGAGTGGAGCCATAGCATAGTAGATTTGTCACGTTCTATTCAATAATAATGATAATACTAGTTTGATTATTTTTTCCTGAGAAAGAGGTTGAAAGTTGACAAGGAAGTATGTAGGCTGCAACAGGGTAGATGGCAAGATACTCCTACTATCTAGGCCTGGTGGATGGTTGAATGAAAAGATGTATAATCTGGGAATTGCTAGATAAAGAAGGCTAAGGTCAGGATCAACTCACTCACTTTCTAATCTGGACCATTCAGCAGTCCCTAAACTGGATGGATTAACCTGCCTGTGGTGGATGTGGGAGCAGCATCTCTAGACATCTGGATAGCAATGTAAATGTTCTTGGTAAAGAGAAAAAGATAGAAAAGCAGACAGTCAGATGCCCCTGACAGCTAGGCATTGGTATCTTGGTGGACATGCCATGCTAATGGTTAGTCAGTGTTCTGTGGTTAAGGGATTAGGAATGAGCAAGGATCAAAGTTTGTGACTCCAGACCCATACTGAGAACTTTTAAGTTATAGAGTTTTGCCTCCTTGGCAAAAAAGAAACAAAGAAAAAAAGCAACAAAATTTCCTTATCTATATGGTTTACATTTAGAAGGACGTCCTATAATGGTTGTCATATCCTTCTTCCTCTAGCCCTTGGCAGGAACATCTGATTGGGAGAGATGGTGATGTTTCTGAAGAGCATGGGCCCTCTTTGGCTGCTCTTCATTCTGGGACTTTGGCTGGTTTCACCTTCTTTGACACAAGAAAATAGCAGGGAAAAACACTTCTTGATTCAGCACTACGACTCCAACCCAAATGGCCGGAATGACGTGTACTGTGAAAAGATCATGAGACTGAGAGGTTTGACCAAGCCCTGCAAGGCCAAGAATACCTTCATCCATGGTGGTTACCCCAGCATCAAGGCTGTCTGTGGAGATGAAGCTGGGAAACCCTATGAAGAGGGGAGATTTAGGATAAGCAAGTCACAATTTCAGGTCACCAACTGTGTACTTCATGGAGGGTCCACAAGACCTCCCTGCAGGTACAGGGCCACCTCTGACTTTAGATATATTGTCATTGCCTGTGAGCATGACTTACCTGTCCACCTTGACCATACTGTCACTGCAAATTAATAAGGAGTTTGGCAACCTAAGACATGGGTGCCCCAAGTGGTATTTAGGTTGTTATTAGTCTTATATTATGATCACAAACATGATGCCAGCTTTCCAACCTTTTTCTAGTTGATATGTAGTTATATTTTTTAAAATATGCTACTCTTTTCATACCTCCAGCATCCTAGACTTGGGATGTTGGTAAGTTCCTTTGGCAGGGTTGCTAACCCTTGATCTACATACTTAGTAAGACTGTTGATTTTTGCCAGTTCTGCTTTCATTGTAAGCATTGGAACTCCATACTTCTTCCTTAATGTAATGTCCTTGTATGTAAGAGTGTTTATAACACTCATTCTGATTCTCTTAAAAGTTGAATTGCTCAGTTTCTTCTCTTTTCAACTTTTGGGCACCTTGAATAAATAAAATATCCCTGAAATCATTAGTCGCTGGCTCATTGAATATTAAACTCATTTCTCATTCTCACTCACCTGTTTCCTTAGAGGGAAACCAACAATATGGAAACCTCTTTACTCTGCACCCTTTAATCAATATCTTCTAGCAATTGTTGATATGTGAACCTTATAATTGTCTCTAAAGTTAGTGTTGATTGGATACCCTTATCAAAGCAGTTTGAAAAAAATCCCATAGTTCTAGATCAGTAGGCAAAGAATTTGGGTGAGTGAGGACATTGCTTATCCCATAACCTTGGACAATACAAGAAGAGTATGTTACTTTCCCCATGGGCTGCTGAGAAACTGCCCAAGAGATCTCTATGATAGCCCTGCCCTATTGGCACACCTCAAATTGATTGTGGAAGCTAGAGAAATGGGTTAATGGTTCCTGAAATTCTAAGAATCTTCTTACCTCTAGTTCCTTAGTTAGAAACTTGGATTCTGTTGAAACCCATTAATTTCCTGAGATAGCAAAAAGAAGAGGCTTTCTAAATGTTGAATGTTGGGAAATCTACTATTATGCAAACCTTCACCATCAGGGATGGTAGTAAAAATCTCTCAAAGAAGAATTATATCATGATCAAATTCTAGAACATTTTCATTCATTGCTATCTCCCTGATTTGGGACTCAGTTGCTATTATATAGACCATTGCTCTTGTCAGAGATAGAAAGAACAAGATATATAGGTCATTAAAAAGGGAAAAACAGATATATGTTTATTCCTACATTAAAATCTCTCTAGCTTTAATGTCTCTCAACCACCTCAAATAGCCCGCTTATGACATTAATAGCTTAGACGTTTGGTCTGATTTGGTGACACACTGGAGATTCATAAGTAGTTTTTGTCATGGGATGGAAGTACTTCTTTGTCTACTTAAGGGGCTAAATGGAAGGTAGCTATCTTGAGGACACTCAGCTATAAGACACATTCAGTTGTAACGTTCAATTTTACATAACCAAATGCTCTATACACAGTGATATGCCAATTTAGCAGCTCAAGTAATTGTATGTTAGACCAGAGTCATGGAAGTTATCAAAATCCTTCTTATCACAGTTTTGCTATGCTTTCCTGCTCCTGCAATGAGAACAGAGAATTCCAAGATATTAAATTACTTGAAAAAGAATGAGTTCAAGGAAGGAGATTGTATGCAAGGTGGACAGGAGATATATCCTTTGGACCATAGTTCATAGCTGGAAATGATCACAACTTACGTAAATATCTTTCTCAAGTTCCTGAAAACAGGGGCTTTGGGAAATACAAGGGGACTTTACTATTTAATTTCCAAGACTCATAATGGCCATAATGATTGCACACTCAATGTAGCCTGAGGCCAAAATGCAACAAAGTATGGATTGATTCTCTGCTGCTTGTGCTAATTTTGGCTCAACAGTTAACACCAAGAGAACAGAGGTTCTTCACCAGCTAGTACTGTACCATCCACGTGTGAAAACACTGGTTATAGAAAATGGAGGAATTTTGAATGCTGTGGATATGTTCATTTACCTTAGCAGTATACTTTCTAGGGATGTACACGTAGATGATGAAGTTGATGCACACAGTGCCAGAGCTAGTTCAGTGTTTGGAACACTCCAAAGGAAAGTGTGGGAGAGAAGAGGTATTAGATTGCCTACCAGACCGAAGGTCTACAGAGCCATTGTGCTAACCTCATTGTTGTATGCCTGTGAAACCTGGATAGTGTACCAGGGCCATGCCAGGAAACAGAATCAATTACAGATTACCTGGCAAGATAAGTTTCCAGACATTAAGGTCCTTTCTGGAGCTGACCTGCCAAGCATTCAAACGCTACTGCAGAGAGCATAACTGATGGGATGGCCATGTTGTTCAAATGCCAAACATGTTTGCCCAAAAGACTATTTTATGGAGAACTCACACAAGACAAGTGCTCACATGGAGGTTAAAAGAAGCAATACAACGACACTTTCAAGGTCTCTCTGAAGAACTTTGGAATCAATTATGAGACGTGGGAGACACTGACACAGGACCACCCAACATGGTGGGCCTGCATCAAAGAGGGCTCTGTGTTCTATGAACAAAGTAGAATTGCAGTAGCTCAAAAGAAATGTAAGATTCAAAAATGTAAAGACATCTCCACTCCAAATGTTCATATGGGATATTTTTGCCTGACCTGTGGTAAGCCTTCCAAGGTCATATTGGTCTGATCAGTCATGTTGGACACATTGTACCTTGACTCCAACATAATAGTGTCATTTGGGTCCTCTTCAATAATGAAGAACAACAACTAACCAACCAACTATATAACCTCCTAGGCTCTTTTCAGCTCTAATATACTACAGGTTTTGAAGAGAGAAAGCATTTTGATCCAAGTTCTTTAGGTAGACTCACTAGTGATTTTATTCAGATATAAGAGAGGGAAGAAATGATATGTTTTTGCCACCTAAGGCTAAAACTTTTTTTAAATTGAGGGGCAGTGAGGTCTAGTGAAGACAGGCCTGGGCTAAGGTTTGATGACAGGCATACTTTGTTGTGGTCTTGGCACCAATTTCCAGAATTTCAGTCAGAGGCAGATTAATATGAAATCTGGAAGATGGCCCAAGGTACAATTGTGAGGCCCCATCACTCCATTTTAAATTACTGCATTGTAAATCATGACTGAGCATAGGGATAATCCCTTTTAACTGTGTTGAACCACTTTTTCTTAATCTCCTCTTGATTTCCAGCTACTTCCCTTTGAAATTCTAGGCTGGAAATGGACATTGATCCCATTCCTCCCCAATATGGGATTTCTTCTCATCTTAAATACCATTTTTTTTTGTGGTGAGTTAACAAAAGGGCCAAGATTATGGATTATATCTTCATATGTACCAGCCAGGTCTTCTTTGTGGTCAGGTGTCACAAAAATGCCTGAGATAGCTAAGTAGTATAGTGAATAGAGCACCAGGCCTAGAGTCTGGAGTGAGAAAGACCTGAGTTCAAATTCAGCCCTAGATACTATACTATATTATACTATACTATACCCTGGGCAAGTATTTAACTTTTTTGCCTTAGTTTCCTCATTTGTAAAAATGAGGATAATAATAGTATCTACCTTATAGGATTATTGTGAAGATCAAATGAAGTAATAATTGCAAAATGCTTAGCACAGCGTCTGGCACATAGTAAGTGCTATATAAATGCTGTTGTTGTGCAGTCATTTCAGTCATGTCTGACTCTTCATGATCCCATTTGAGGTTTTCTTGGCAAAGATACTGGAGTGGTTTGCCATTTCCTTCTCAAGCTCATTTTACCCATGAAGAAACTGAGACAAAAGGATTAAGTGATTTGCCCAGGGCCACACAACTAGTAAGGGTCTGAGGTGGGATTTGAATTCATGAAGATGAGTCTTTCCTACTCCAGCCCCATCCCTTCCCACTGCCTAGTTGCCATAATTATGTAAATGTTAGCTATTATTATTATTATTATTATTATTAGTTTAAAAAGGTCTAGGATAAGAGACAGTGGATAGAGAAATATAAATGTCACTGCTATTGGAAACTCAGAACAAAGTAATGCCTTGAAGAGGCTTCTAGGTGGTAATAGAGTACTGAACTGGAGTCAGCAAGAACTGAGTTCCAATCCTGCCTAATATTTGAACTGCCTAAAGTTACCAGTTGGGACTCTCTTCAAGTCACTTAACCATTGCTTGCCTCAGTCTCCTCATTGGTGAAATGGGGATAATAATAACACCTACCTTCCACGGTTGTTGTGAGGATAAAATGAGATAATATTTGCAAAGTACTTTATGAACCTTGAAGTGGAATAGAAGTATTGTTATTATTATTGAATTGGAGTCATAAGATTCTCTGGGCATTGATATTTGTGTTACTTTAGACCTAAGTCACTTTTTCTTTTCTGAGCTTCCATTTCCACATTGGTAAAAAAAAAAAAAAATGGTGGTACTATCTGCTTTGCCTAGCTCACAAATTTGTTTTGGAAACCAAATGAGGTTTTGAGCTTTGAGAATGAATGTTACTGTTTTCCTCAATGTGTGGAGATTAAGGTACAAAAGCAAATATCAGTTTTGGGAGAGTGAGTCCAGGTATAGAAGTGGGAAGGGAAAAGAGCAGAACAAAGTGAAAAAATATAGGATTCTTGAAAGTACATGAAGGGGCAGATGGGGATAATGAAGTATGACCCTTTATCATCATCAGAAAGTCTGACAGCTTCTTACTTGAGGAGTTGATAAGAAAAGCTGTTTAAGTTCTTTCTTAGGCAGGTAGCATTGATAGGTAGATAGATGGCACAGTGGAGAGTAGTATTTTAATTTAGGAAGGCCTGACTTCAAATCTTGCCTCAGATACTTACTAACCATATATCCCTGGGAAAGTTGTTGTATCTTTCCTAGTTTCAATTTCCTCTTCTGTAAATTGGGGATAATAATAGCACATCACAGGACTGTCGTGAGGATCAAATTAGTTAATATATGTAAAGTGCTTTGAAAACCTCAAAGTGCTATATAAATGCTAGTTATTACTTAGCAGATTGTATTACCCACAATTCATCTTGAAATTCTCGTCTGATTTAGTGCCATTGCTGGCGTAAGAGGTATTTTCAATATTATTTTTTTAATTTTTAATTTTTTTGTTTTTAACATGTGTTTTTAAAATTCTGGGTTACAAATTTTCTCCCTTCTTCCCTCCCCACCCACCCTCACTGAGGAGGCAAGCAACTCTATACAGGTTATACATGTATAGTCATGCAAAACACTTCCATAGTAGTCCTGTTGTGAGAAACTAAGTACATTTCCCTTCATCCTATCCTACCCCCCATTTATTTTATTCTCTCTTTTGACCTTGTCCCTCCTCAGTAGTGTTTGCTTTTGATTATCCCCTCCCCCAATCTGCCCTCCCCTCTATCAATCCCCTGCTCTCGTCCCCTTCCCTCCTTATTTCCTATAGGTTAAGATAGATTTCCATACCCCATTGTGTATGTTATTCCCTCCTTAAGCCAAATCCTATGAGAATAAGATTCACTCATTCCCTCTCACCTTTCCCCATTTCCTCTCCACTGTAAAAGCCTTTTCTTGTCTGTTTCATGTGAGATATTTTACCCCATTCTATCTCTCCCTTTCTCCTTCTCTCAGTATAATCCTCTCTCACCCCTTAATTTTATTTTCCAGATATCATCTCTTCATCTTCAACTCACCTTGTGCCTTCTATCTGTCTACCTATACATACATATAATTTTTTCCCTCCCACTACCCTAATACTGACAAAGGACTCATGAGTTACAAATATCATCTTTTCCCTGCAGGAATGTAAACAGTTCAACCTTAGTAAGTCTCTTATGATTTCTCTTTCCTGTTTACCTCTTCCATGTTTCACTTGAGTCTTCTATTTGAAGGTCAAATTTTCTATTCGGCTCTGGTCTTTTCCACAGGAATGCTTGAAAGTCCCCTATTTCATTGAATGACATTTTTCACCCTGAAGGATTATACTCAGTTTTGCTGGGTAGGTGATTCTAGGTTGTAGTCCTAACTCCTTTGCCCTCCGGAATATCATACTCCATGCCTTCCAGACCCTTAATGTAGAAGCTGCTAAATCTTGTGTTATCCTGATTGTGTTTCCACAATACTTGAATTGTTTCCTTCTGGCTGCTTGCAATATCTTCTCCTTGACCTGGGAATTCTGGAATTTGGTTATAACATTCCTAGGAGTTTTCCTTTGGGGATCTCTTTCAGGAGGTGATCGGTGAATTCTTTCAATTTCTATTTTGCCCTCTGGTTCTAGAATATCAGGGCAGTTTTCCTTGATAATTTCTTGAAAGATGATGTCTAGGCTCTTTTTTTGATCATGGCTTTCAGATAGTCCAATAATTTTTAAGTTCTCTCTCCTGGATCTATTTTCCAGGTCAGTTGTTTTTCCAGTGAGATATTTCATATTCTCTTCTATTTTTTCATTCCTTTGGATTAGTGTTACAGTGCCTTGATTTCTCAAATTGTCACTAGCTTCCAATTTCTCCATTCTAATTTTTAAGGAAGTATTTTCTTCAGTAAGCTTTTGGACTTCCTTTTCCATTTGGCCAATTTTGCTTTTTAGGGCATTCTTCTCCTCATTGACTTTTTGGACCTCTTTTGCCATTTGGGTTAGGCAATTTTTTAAGGTGCTATTTTCTTCAGTATTTTTTTGGGTCTCCTTTAGCATCACTCTCAGTTTTTCCTCTATTTCTCTTACTTGCTTCTCAAAATCCTTTTTGAGCTTCTTCCATGGCCTAGGGCCAATTCATATTTTTCTTGGAGGCTTTGGATGTAGGAGCTTTGGCTTCATTGTCTTCTTCTGGTTGTATGTTTTGATCTTCTTTGTCATCTAAGTAAGATAATACAGTCTGACTCTTTTTGCACTGCTTGCTCATGATCTCTGCTTTCAATATTATTACCCACATTGTTCATTCCTTAATTTCTTCATTCAATAAGCATTGTTCAATCATTGCCACATGCAAGGCACTATGCTGGGATCGTGTGTGTGTGTGTGTGTGTGTGTGTGTGTGTATGTGTGTATGAACACATGTATCCAGACCACACTGATTAACAAGCTTGACAAAGGGCCTGGTTTTTATTGCCATTGGGAGAATATCAAAGGAAAAAGAAAACTGAAATCAAAATTCGGCTCCATTATCTTTTTATACTCCATGTCTGCTTTGAACTTCAATTGAGTCCGTCACTCATAATAAGATAAAAATTTGTGTGACTGTAAAAACTCAACATGCCTATACTTTGTGAGCTGTAAATCCACCCCAATTCTTGGGAGTAGGAGATTCCAAGGAATTAAGTACTCCCTAAAGAACACAGTAGTCAAGGAGTAGTTACATATACAAGAATCAGCCAAGTAGCATCTTGGTTTCATAAAGGTATTACATGTGGCTATCTTTTAGTCACACATGATGCTTTTTTTTTTAGGACCTGACCAGGAGGTTTCATTAGGGTCATCTGCAGCAATCTCAACAAACAAAGGTAAACTGGAATCTTGTTCCTAGACCTAGATCATTGTAGGGCCCTTTGTACTTAACTTCTCCTAGATGAAACTCTGCCTTTGGAAACTGAATCACTTGGGAACAATGCTGTGAAAAAGAGAAGTAAGAATAGCAGTATCTGTGAATGGGGGAGGGAGATGATGGAGATTCACAGGATAACAGAGTATTACAGATTAGTAGAATATGAGCCCCTTGAGGGAAGTGACTGTTTTTTACTTCTTCATATCCTCAGCTCTTAGCACAATGCCTGGCACATAGTTAGCATTTAATAAGTCTTTGTTGATTGATTAGAGAAGAAAAGAACCTTAGAGATGACCCAGACTAGGAATTCTTAACTTTTATGTGTGTTATGAGGTTCCTTTTGTGGCAGGGAAGCCTATGAACCTCTTCTCAGAATAACGTTTTAAAATGCATTAAATAAAATATGTAGAATTATAAAGGAAAAATGATATTGAAGTAAAGATTTAACTGTTTTTCCATTCAAGTTCATGGATGACTTGAAATCTATGGTTAGTGATCCCTGGTTAAGAACCACTGATCTAGAACAACTAGGAAATGAAAGCCTAAAGAAAAATTGGTATGTGAAAGCGGAGAAGTTGAATATGGAAGTATAAAATGGGGATATTTTATCTTTTGGTAAGGGATGGGCAGTTCATCCTCCATCCTTATGTTCTACTCTCCTGCCTCTTGCTTTGTTCTCTTTTTAGGGGCCCCTAGATAGGCAGAAGATAATGGCCATGCAGGGCATCCGATCATTGCTGCTGCTGTTGGCCTTGCTTGGCCCATGGCTGGTGCAGCCCTCTTCTGGCCAGAGTCGGAAGTACCAACAGTTCCTGCGACAGCATGTGGACCCTTACAGTGAAGGTGGTGACGCTACGTATTGCAACCAGATGATGCACAGGAGGCGGATGACTGTGCCAAAGTGCAAGCCCGTTAACACCTTCATCCATGAGGACATTTGGAACATCAACAGTATCTGCCATACCACTGAGATCAAATGCAAGAATGGCAAAATGAACTGCCATGAAGGCATCATGAAGGTCACAGATTGTAGAGTGACAGGTGGCTCAACTTCCCCAAACTGTAGATACCGGGTCACGGCTGGAACCAGGCATGTTGTCATTGCCTGTGAGAATTTAGAGCCTGTGCACTTCGATGGCTAAGATCCATCCTGCTGGCTTTACCCTCAGCCAAAGTTCCCACTTTCTTATTGTCTGCTAGTGAAAGATGGGAGCTGTCCTGGGCCCTATTCCCTAGAATCCTCTGCTTATTCTCCTATAACTGGTCCATGACTTCGTATACTTGACCCTAAAGGAAGAGAAACAAAGTCTGCAAAAGAGCTGGGTTATATCCCCTAATAAACCTCCTTGTATAGTTGTGGAAGGGTTAAATCTTCTTTTTCCTGTCCTCTTGACAGGAGAAAGGATGAATAGTGATACCTTTATATATATATGTCACATCTTCCTTTCCAAAACATTTTTTAACATGTCATTTCATCGTGTGATTGTCATAATACCCCCAATAACACTAATGTACCAGAGGTGTCATATACTAGGCCCATGGGCCACATGTAGCCTGTAACGCTCCTGAGTGTGGACGAAACTAGATTAAAATGTAATTGGGAAATGTTTAATAAAATAAATAAAAATACAATCAAACATAGATAATAGTATATTTTAAAACTAAGTCAATATGAGGCCTGCAGGATTCTTTTTTTAACAATATAATGACCCTCATTTCTATTTGAGTTTAATAGCACCTTTAGCAGACTATGTTGTGTCTAAAGTTTTTACTAAGCACTTTCTGAGCTTCATAACAGCCCAATAGGCATCGTTCCCATTCCTGGTTTATGGCTGAGGAAACTGAAGCTGAGAGAAAGTCCATGGTCACACAAATAATTGTTGGAGGCAGATTTTGAATCCTGGTCCCTCTTGACTTTAAGTGTAGACCCTTTTCCATTACACCATGAACCCAAGGAATATTACTATTCTCATTTGAAAGATGGAGAATCTGAGGCCCAGAGTGGTCAAAAGGCTAGTTAGTGTGGTTTAGCCAAGCATAGACTATAGATCTGCTAGCTTCTAAGCTCATTCCCTCTTTATTACACTGAGACAAGCATCAGAATGCTGGTTCTTCTTAGTAGCCAAAGAAAACCAGCTGCGGTGGGAGGCCTTCATTAACTTTGGAGTTGGGACAGTGGAAAGATTTGGACCCCATCAGTTTCAATGTGAATTAGGATAGGATCAAACTACCAGACTAAATTTCCTTTTTTCCTCTTCCCAGGCCTAGGAACTGCTTTAGTGAGTTAGAATCACATATTAAAAGAGCAATATAACCTCAATATTCTGTTGGAGATCTTGGCATGATTGAATTTCTCTGTTATAAAAGACTTTAATTTGTAACTGTGAAGCACCAACTATATTTTGGGACAAGGAGGGTTATTTATTTTTCTCTTCCCTTAACCTCAATACTCACATACCTTAAGCCTCCTTGGCTAGCTACCTCCCCATTCCAAATGAACAGCTAAGGCTTGGGCATAAAGCCCATGTTTACCAGGGGACTCATGATAAACTTTACAGTCAGTTTTCTGTGTCCTGGCAATAATCAGTTCTGGAGGGCCCAGAAGTAGTGTGGATGTTACAAAAGCACAAATTTATCGCTGGAAACTTGCTACCTGCTTATTTGAGTGTAGGATGCTTTGAGGGAAGTTTGTCATATTTGTGTATGTGTGTGTGTGTGTGTATACACACATGTGTGTGTACATATGTGAATGTTCTATGATTCTTATACTCATTGACAGATTCCCTTACTGTGAGTGGAGGAAGTACCCCAGTTGATGTACTACTAAACTAAGCCTAGAGTCAGTCTAACATCAATGCTTCTAGTATAATTTCAGAGGATTATTTCAGTCTCTTACCAAGGTCTCTCTGGATCTCTCACTGAGTCCACTCTTGCAGCCTATAGAAAAATAAGATTATTGGAGGCTTCCCAGAGAAGCCAACTTTCCTCAGGGTACACACAGAAAACAATAGGCCCCTACAACTCCAACCTTCTGGACAGACCATACAGGGTCTCATGTCCCTGGGCAACTGAGAGTGGCACCCAACATGACTGCGGGTTGTGGTAGTAAGGCTTAGTCCCAAGTCCCTGTCACCAAACACCAGAGCATTGCTTTTGACTATTCTCCTTAGCAGAACCATAGGGGCTGCTTCAACAGTCATATGTCCTGAATGACTTACAGTCATAAGGACTTATATAATGATTTATATGACCTTAAATGACAAACAGTGGCAGCTTCCCAAAGGCTAGTAATGAAGGACAGTCTATTTACTATGGCAGGGAAGGAAGGAAAAAAGCATTTATTAAGTACTTGCTATGTGCCAGGCACTGTGTTAAGTGCTTCACAAATATTATCTCTTTTGGTCTTTACAACATGGTGCTATTGTTATCTCTATTTTACACTTGAAAAAACTGAGGCAGATAGAGGTTGTGACTTGCCTAGGATCATACAGTTAATAAGTATCTGAGGCAGGATTTGAATTCAAATATTCCTGAGTCTAGACCCAGCAAGGGGTCCACTGTGTTGCCTAGCTACCTCAGGTGAGAAATCGTAATCCCTTGATCCAGAGGTTCTTGTTTAGTATCATTCTGTTCTAATAAGACAATGTGTCTAGGTCCCTCTTGCTACTCTCTCTCCCCCCACCTCACCCACAATCTGCGATACTGCATATGGAGACCCAGATTTATAGGGATGTAAGGGTTGAGACCTGACAGGAACTTTAGAGATTGATTGGCCCAAATGCCTTCATTTACAGATGAAGAAAATGAGGACTAGTGATGGAGAGTGACTTGCTCAAGATCATGCACATAGCAAGTAGTACTTTGGTGATTCCAAAACAGGCCTTATGGGACTAGGTCTGGTGTTCTTCCACTCCACCGTTTTGACTCATAGAATGTTCAAGTAAAAAGGGACATTACAGATGATTTATAAAACCTCTCATTTAAAAGATGAGGTTTGGGAGGTACATAACCACAATAGTAATAATAATGACAACAATAATAACAACTAAGATTTACTAAGTGTTTTAAGGTTTGTAATGTACTTTCCTCACCGGTGTTCTTTGAGAGGGGTAGAACACATCTATTATAGCTATAGTTACCTTTCATTTAAGCAAACTCCCTTCTCCTTAGTCCCTCATGCAAATCGCTTAAGGTCCTTAGACCTCAATTTCCTCATCTCTAAAATGAGTTGCCACATATTTTTGTTGTTGTTCAGTCATGTCCAACTCTTCACGACCCTATTATGGTTTTCTTGGCAGAAATATTGGAGTGGTTTGCCATTTCCTTCTCTATCTCATTTTACAGATGAAGAAACTGAGGCAAACAGAGTTAAGTGACTTGCTCAGGGTCATATAGTTAGTAAGTGTCTGAGGCCAGATCTGGACTCAGGTCCTTCTGATTCAAGGGCCAGGGCTCTATTCAGTGCACCACCTAGCTGCCCCTAAGATCAGTCTTCCTGACTCCAGGCCCAGAATTCTGTCCACTGAACCTTGATTTCAAAAGTCCCATCTAGGTCTAAAGTCTATGGTACTTGTTTATTAGAAAAAATCCTAAGGAAAAGGTTCATCCTATCTTAGGAAGGGATCCTTAGGGCTTTAAGGAATAGATGTATGTCCCTATTTTGTATCTTTTCCCCATCTTTCAAACATTCCAAAGACTACCACATGTAAGATAAGGGTGAGGATGTGGTTTAACAACTAAAGATATCCTAATCAAAATTGTTCCCCTGTATATTTTTCATTTTCATCCCACTCCTTTTTGGGATACGTGATTTCTCACAAAAACAGAACCATGGCTATTATAAACCACAGTTATCATAATCTCTTCCTCTCTTAGTCATCTTTATCGTATTACCAATCATTAATCTAGCAAAAGATCCTGAACCAGGCTTCAACAACTTATATGAAATAGCTGGGCAGGGTTTGGTAAAAAGTTGTTCTTGGCACTGCCTATATATTCTTAACAATGGGCATTGTTTTGTCAGTGCTAGCCACCTAGATTATCTTTTTATGTCCAGAAACCTCTAAGGGTTTGCTGATTATAAATCATATTTAAAAAATAATACTTCTAATGGTTTACCAAGGCAGTTAGATAACAGTTTCTCTGTTGTCTCTGCAAATGGCATCTTCTCCCAATATATTTTTATTGTTATCTCTTTTACAAAGGAATATTTACTTCAAAGGCGTAGCAAGAACAAACATACATTTTCTCCCCTCTAGATTTCCTGCACACCACCTGTCTTTAGATAGGAGAAGGGGATTATTTTTTTCAGTGCTAGTCGCCTAGATTATCTCTTTATGTCCAGAAACCTCCAAGGGTTTGCTGATTATAAATCATATTAAAAAAATAATACTTCTAATGGTTTACCAAGGGAGTTAGATAACAGTTTCTCTGTTGTCTCTGCAAATGGCATCTTATCCCAATATATTTTTATTATTATCTCTTCTACAAAGGAATATTTACTTCAAAGGTGTAGCAAGAATAAAGATACACTTTCTGCCCTCTAAATTTCCTACACACCACCTGTCTTTGGACAGGAGAAGGAGATTAGGTTCCAGTTTAACTCAGTGCTACATAACATTAGTCTCATTAAGTTCCAAGTCCAAAGCTTCTTCTGGGCTTTCATCCCAGCACCTGGTTTCTCAGAGCTTCCCTGTTGGACTGGTTGAAACATCTAGCCTGGAATCCTGGACTCCAAGGTCCCTATGGCTTGAGTTCTTGGAGTGAGGACTCATTCTCCCTACTTAGAACTGAAAAATATAAACAAAAGAGGTCAAAACTGCCAGCCCATGTCTTGGGGCCACAGGTCTTGGGGGAGCAGAAAGTGGTCTTCAGATACTTCCCCTTGGGCTTACTGCATGATACCTTTGATATAAGTGAATGAATCCTTCTCTCCTAGAAACAGCCACCAGAAAGATAGTGCTTCAGTCACATTGCTTTAAAGATAAAAGCATTTCTGGTTTATGGAAGGAGGCTGCTCCCAATTACATGTCAAACAAACACAGAATGTCCATAGCTGTGTCAATCTCGTTTCTCAGGAGCAGGTCCCAAACATCCTCTACTTGGGTATCTCCATCTTAGGTGGTCTGGGCATGTGCCAAGCTCTCATTAGATTTTCTCCCCATTTATGAAATTTGTCATCCTTGGAAAATAGGTGAGGGTGCCTTTTGAATATGCTGTCCATTTACCCAATTGAAAACAGTCCTTTGTTGACCGCTGTTGACAACAGTCATGGTGGAGGCAAAAGTACTGTCCTTTCATTTGCTTCTTCAGTGCCATATAGGCAGGAATGTGATGTTTAACAATCAGCTCTCTGAAAAAAAAATTTTAATGTATGGCACATACTTGTAAGTTTAATTTGCATTATTGACATTTCGTTAAGTCTAGAAATCAACAAAGTAATAAATCAAGCCCTAATTTGTAGTGCTTGACAATTTCTGAGGTGTAAATGATGCTCACACTGAAAATTTAACAATTGGTTCTCCCAAACCAGTTCAAGCTGACTCCAACACATTCTTTTATATGAGTCTCAAAACAGTCAATGTTGCATGATCACATAAAGTCACACATGTATGGATGAAAATAACAATTATCCAAAATACAAAGTTTTACAGATTCAACAAACAAAGAATATTTTATATAGTTTACCAAGAATTACTGCTTGCTTAGTACTCAACAAGTATCTTACTGAATAGGCATCCTTACCCTAAGAAGTTGCAGGGAAAACACTTTCACAGTAAGACAAGCAGCCTAGGTATGTTTAGATAATAATTATAAGAATGATAATAATAATAATAATAAGAAGAAGAAGAAGAAGAAGAAGAAAGTGTCAACTAGGCAGGACATTCTAGTGATATGGACTCCATACTTTTAATATTAAAACTTAGTATCAATACTTATGTAAAATTCAGCAATAGTATCTAAAATATCTAAACACTCAAGGAATCAACAAATATAAAGTTTGCCAAAATACATCAATGGAACATCAATAGACTCGTAAGGAAACACACACTGAAAAAAATATCAACTGTAAAAATAATATCCTTAAAATAGATTTGCCAGTTTCTCTAGGATCTTGCAAAGTAGGGTATCCAAAATTTAAAGTCCCAGGCAGGAAATCTCTCCAAGGATTCCCACAATTTTATGCCAGAAAAGGTCCCACATATAACAATGATTACTCTGGCTCCCATTGCACCTCCCTCAGAGTTGGCCTGTATGCTTAGAGGGTTAGATGGGTGTTCCTTATCTCTGCCACTCCATGAAGCCCCCACTGATTACATTCCCCTCAATTTGGAGAGATTCTAAGCACTCCAGTTCCATCTAAACTCTCAGATTAGCTTTAACAAAGGAATATTTACTTCAAATGCATAGCAAGAACAGATATACAAACATTTCTCAAGTTGCCAACACCTTGGGGCTATAATTCTTCCTAAACCTTTGGGTAGGGAAAAGGGATTAGGTTTCCAATTTAGCTCAATTCCAAATCCAAAGTGTGCTTTAGATCATCTTGCATCTCAGGGATGGTTTCCCAGGGATTCCCTACTGGCCTGAATGCAATATCCAGGCTGGAATCCTGGGTTCCAAGGTCTCCATGGCTTGAGTGCCTGAGCTGGGGACTCCATTCCTCACACTTAGAACAAATAAAACAGACCAAAGCTCCAAATCTATCTCTTGGGGAAGAGAAAATAACCCTTCCTCCCGGCTTATTGCATGGTACCCTTACCGGCAGTAAATGAGTTCTTCGGCTTTTTTTTTTTTAGTTTTGTTTTTCTTGCCTTCTCAGTGGGGAGGGGGTGGGGAAGAGAGGAGGAAAATTCAGAACTGAAAATAAAATAAAATCTAATTTTAAAAAAGTGTATTTAATGTGTCATTTTATGTTTGATGTGAATATTAATTCAATATCTATTATAACTAAATAAGGAATTATTCACTTGAGAGCGTTTGGGGTAATATCTATTCTTAGTGCTCCCATTAAAACAATTACCTGAGTTTACCTCTCTATAACTGATCGACAAAACTGCTAACGATTACTATGGTTTGAAGATGCAAGTGAGTGCACATGTCTGATGGTTAGAATAATAATCCAGTTAAATGATAGTGGTGTTCATATACAATACTTGTCTACCGTGCTGCTAAAATTAAGAAGAGAAGGATGATAATCATTGGAAAAGGAAGAAAGTCTATTCTTTAGTTCTTCCTTGACAAGTTTTAGTATTGAAAAAATGAATTGCTTTCCTGCCATACTTATGGAATTCAAAATATTTCCACCTATGAAAGTTATTTTCACATGTTAAGGAATTGGTCATGGTCAAAAGTTTATGTAGTTCTAACGATAGACACTTTGGTTTAAGGAACAGAGGGCTGATCTTGTAGTCTAGAAGACCAAAATTCAAATCCTGCCTCTGACACATGCTGCCTATGTAAACATAGGCAAATCGCTTAAACTTTCATTGCCCCTAGACAGCTCCCTAAGATTATAAATTGCAAAGGACTAGCCATCTGCATTGGATGAGAGACTTTTCATGCTTGTCATTCCTCCACACCAATGAAGTCATCCATTTCAACCAAGTAACAAAAATAGCATAAATTTCTAAGCCACAGACTAAATAAATGATTATATAGTAAGTGCATTTTCAGGAGCTGGTGTCCACATGGCCTAGGCCTCTGTCCACCGGGGTTCTGTCCCTATACTACTAAAGCATAACCACTTCCAACTTTATGTGCATTGCTAATGGCACTTCTGGCCAACCTAACTGGGGTGTTGTCCAGGTGGCCTGCTATATCTCTTGCACCATAAGTAACAGTTGTGGATGATGATATGATATTCCATCAGTTTGAAGGCATCCACAGCTTGGTGAGGAGTCAAAAAGTGGAGAGGGTGTGAAAGAAGGGCAAATATTTGTATTCTCTTGAGAATATTTAGGTAACAATAGAGTCAAGCATCGAGTATTTCTTCGATATATAAGCACCTACTCTTATTTAGGCACTGGAAAGGTAGTTGGGCAAACTAAGCATAGCCACTTGCTTCCAAGAGGTGAGGTTGGAATAGCTACAGCAGTACAATTTCAAGACATGCTATTAGGTGGTTATGAGGAGAAACAAACTGAAACCAATATGGGTTCCTGAACGTGGCTCCCATTCCTGGCTTTTTTTTTTTTTTGGCAATTGGGGTTAAGTGACTTGCCCAGGGTCACACAGTTAGTAAGTGTCAAGTATTTGGTCTGAGGCCGGATTTGAACTCAGATCCTCCTGACTTCAGGGCCAGTGTTCTATTCACTGTGCTACCCTCCTGCCCCCCATCCCTAACTTTCTTGTGCCCACTTGGGTTCTATGTTGTTTAGTCTAGGGTTATATGTGTGTTAAGGTGGAGAGGGGAGTTGAATTAGAGCACTTCTGATAAATCTGGTCTCCATGGAAACCCTTGCAGACTTCAGTTCCATGGAAATACTCCAATCTACCTCCTTAACACATTTAAAATATTAAGATGATCTTAACCCATTTCATAAATTTATAAAAATGGCTTGTGCTCCCATTCTCATTGAGAGTCTTATCTTTGCAGTTTGGAGTTATGCAAATAAAAAAACTAAAATGTCCACATCCTTTGAACCAGAGATTCTATTTCTGGGCTTATACCCAAGGAAGTCATTGGTAAGAAGACAATCCCCATAATATTTATAGCAGTACTTTTTATTGTAACAAATACTTAGAAACAAAGTCAATGCCCATTAACTGGGGAATGGCTAAACAAATTGTGGTACATGAATATAATGGAATATTACTGTGCTGTAAGAAATGATGTGTGAGATAAATGTAGAGAAGCATGGAAATATTTATATGAATTTGTACACAGTGAAGTAAGGAGAGCCAAGGAAACAATATGCACAATAGCTAAAATAATATAAATGGAAAGAACAACTACATACTGAAAAAATCAGAAGTGAATGTAACAAAATTAAAAAGATTAAGCAGAACTCAAATGAAGATATATGAGAGAATTGATTACATTAAATTGAAAAGTTTTTGCACAAACAAAGCCAATGCAATCAAGATTAGGAGAGAAGCAGAAAACTGGGAAAGAATTTTTACAACCAATATCTCTGATAAAGGCCTCATTTCTATAGAGAGTCAAATTTATAAGAATAAAAGTAATTACCCAATTGATAATAGTCAAAGGATATGAACAGATCATTTTCAGGTGAAGAAATTAAAACTATCTATAGCCATATGAAAAATGCTCTAAATCACTATTGATTAGAGAAATGCAAATCAAAACAACTCTGAGGTACCATATCACACTTCTCAGATTGGCTAACATAACAAAACAGGACAATCATAAATGTTGGAGAAGATGTGGGAAAACTGGAACACTAATGCATTGTTGGTGGAGTTGTGAAATGATCCAACCATTTTGGAGAACAATTTGGAACTATGCACGAAGGGCTATAAAAATGTGCATACCCTTTGACCCCACAATAGCATTTCTACGTCTGTATCCTAAAGAGATTGTACAAATGGGAAAAAGACCCACATGTACAAAAATATTTATAGCAGGTTTTTTTTGTGGTGGCAAAGGATTGGAAATTGAGGGGATGCCTATCAATTGGGGAATGGCTGAACAAGTTGTGGTATATGAATGTAATGGAATACTATTGCACTATAAGAAATGATGAGCAGGAAGACTTCAGAAAAACCTGGAAAGACCTATATGAACTGATTCTGAGTGAAGTGAGCAGAACCAGGAGAACATTGTACATAGTAACAGCCACGTTGTGCGTGACTAACTTTGATAGACTTAGGTCTTCTCAACAATGCAAAGATCTAAGACAACTCCAAAAGACTCATGATGAAAAATGCTATGATCATCCAGAGAATGAACTATAGAGTCTGAATGCAGATCAAAGCCTACTATTTGCTTCCCTTTTTCTTTTCTTTTGTTTCTTCTTTCTCATGGTTCCTCCCATTGGTTCTAAATCTTCTTTACAACATGACTAATGTGAAAATATGTTTAATATGAATGTATATGTAGAACCTATATCAGATTGCATGCCGTCTTGGGGAGGGGTTAGAGGATGAAGGCAGAGAAAATTTAAAACTCAAAAGCTTTTTGAAGTGAATGTTGAAAACTAAAAATTAATTAATTAATTTTAAAAAAGATATATGAGAGGACCCTTGACCTATACTTTCACAAAGGCAGGAAGTCAGTCAGTATTATAATAGCTCAGGCTTTTGGACTTTTTCAATGAATTATTCAATTGTGCTGATTTTTTCCCCTCCTCTTAAAAATAGTATTTGTTATATGGGAAGGCTCTTTGGGAAGGGAAGAGGGAGGGATTCTTGGGATAACTATGGTGATGTAAGAAATAGAAAAATATCAATAAAAATGAATTAAAAAAAATTTTTATCTCCTTCCCAACTTTGTGTGACCTAAAGAAATACACACTCATATTTAGTTCCATTTACTAATTGGAAGGAGAAATAAAATGGCAGTGCCTCTGGTAAAGGCCTGAAATAACCTCTTCTCTTTTCTCCAAACAAACAGCTGCATCCAGAGTCTATTTACAAAGGAGATATGACTATCATTCCCTTCCCCCACCACACCAACATTAGTGTCCCCAAAAGAGGAAATAACACAATTTCATCCCATGGTGGAGGGAGCTTCTCATTTCAAGTCCTGTATAACTGGTTCATTTAGATCAGGTGATGTCAACCAATTTTTTTTAAATGCATATAACAAAATACATAGGATAACAAATAAAAGAAGTTATATTGAAATAAAGATGTATTTTTTTCCCATCTAAGTTCACCAACCCCTTGAAATCTATCCCTGGTCCTGGGACCTTTGGACCTCAGGCTAAAATAACCTGAGTTAGATGATGGATAATTGTCAAGTAGACATACAAATGTCTGCATAAAAAGCTTATGTTGATATTTTAGCCCCCTACCTATATATTTTGTATTATACAGAGAGAACATATCCACCCTCATTCCTGGCTCTATCCTAGTCATGACCATCTGACCAATTCAAATTCTCTTGGATGAGTATGAGACTCCCTCTCCTGAGAGAATCCATATAGGGAACCATTCCTTTGCCCACCTTCTCAATGCTTCCCTAACCCAATACCATTTTTCTAATCTCATTTGTGTGTTCCAACCATACTACTTCTACCTCTCCTTAAGGTATCCCAGTGGTCAGGTCAGATAGCTATATATCTTGCCACTTCATTTGCTTCTACTCTTCACATATACACTCCTACCTTTAACCTGGGTGCACATATTCAATTACATTGTGCTACCAGGACAAAAAGCAATTTTTCAAATGGTCCTTTTGGTTTCATCTAGCCTCCCCCAATCATTCATTTAAGAAATGTTCTGAACCTCATGGATCTGACCAATCTCATTTAACAAATACATCACCGTTACCTATCATATATCTCCCTAATTTCCTATCCTGTGTATATGTTATGAATCTCTTCCTCTCTCACAAAATGAATAAGGTGGAATCTTTATCCCCTAGTTTTCACCTGCCTTTTCTCTGCTAATACCTAATTCCACTAACAACTAACTCCCCATTGACTCAAATAATAATATCACTTCAGTTTCTGGACCTTTAGAGATGGATGGGGCCATAGGGATTATCTTGTACAACTACCTTATTTTAAAGATGAGTACGTTGAAGACAGGGGTTGGCGAGGTTTGTTGAATGATTTGTCCAACTTCACATTGCTACTGAATGCCAGAGTCAGACTGTCTGATTCTCAGTTCAATGTGATTTCCAGTCTTCCATGTTTTGCGAAGCAGAATGACCCAAAGAAGAGGTCACTGGTTGTGCAGTCCCATTTCTGATGTTTATTACATGTGTGACCTTGGGCAAATCACTTGATGTCTCTGTGCCCCTTTTTCCTCATCATTAAAACGAAGGGGTTTGACTAACTGGCCTCTGATATCTTTTTCAGTCCTAGGTCTATGATCATATGCCCCCACTTCATTACTTTCATTATAGTTAGTATTAAAGAAGTCTGGTTTTTAGACTTCATTAAAGGCATAAGACAAACTCTATGAAACAGAAAAGTAATGGAATTGTCTGAGCCCAGTTAACTCAGTTACTTAGGAGGAGGTCAGGGTGCTAAATTGGATTCCAGGATAGTCCATTTAATTTTGATCTGTTCAATGACTTCAAATATTCTCTTTCCACTGCCACACATGTAGGTGTGTGATATACGTGGACTGTTGGTGTGGATCATTCAGAGCAAATGCATTATGCCTACTCACACTAAGTGGCACAGTGATTAGAATACTGGGTCTGGAATCATGAAGACCTCTGTTAAAATCTGGCCTCAGATACCCATCTTCATGAGTTCAAATCCAGCCTCAGACTCTTAATAGCTGTGTGACCCTGGACAAATCACTTAAACCTATTTCCTCATCTGTAAAATGAGCTGGAGAAGGAAATGGCAAACCACTGCAGTATCTCTGCCAAGAAAATCCCAAATGAGGTCATGAAGAGTTGAACATGACTGAATAACAACAACTGAAATTTAATATCTCTGTACTTCAAAACCAATCATAATTCCTTCCTCCTGCTGACTCTATTTACTATTAAGGACACACATGAGTTCAAAGCAATTAAAACAGATTAGATTTTAGCTGTAATGAGTTGGTTTTTTAAGGTTCTACTTAAAATAGCAAGTAAACAAATTTCAATAACAGAAAACTCTGCATTATATATCCATGGTCACAGCTTGCCATCTGCCTAGGTGGATGAAAACACCAACTATGCTGGTGCTCCTCTCTCTTGCAGCATCCATCTCTCCACATTATATGTTTCCACTGCTCCTATTGCTTCAGCCACAGCTGCTACCAGCCACCTCTTCCTCTGCCATAGCCCCATCTTAGTCCTATAGACCTCCACTCAAAATATCCACCCTGTCTCTGAGCACCACTTCAACAAGACTTTTCATGTTTCTAACTGGTTGGGATGAAGACTACTGTCTCTCCTTCAGACTACATCTACCAGGAACCTACACATGCAGTCTCTGTCTCAGAAACCCAATACATATGAATAAAACTCTTCTCCTAAATGAAGAAGTAACCCCACCAATGTGCAGATTAGCTGTACCATTTTCAGATGAGCCAGTTCTAGTACATGGGCTTTAAACATGGGTAAAGTGCATGTATACAAAAGGGGTTCTTTAAATGTAGCAGATTCTCCAGTTACATAGACATAGAGGTAGAAATCTAGGACGGGGACCCCTCTTTTATTGCTATCTTTCAACTTAAACAGGAAATTAGGGCACATTATTTAGCTGAAACCATTGAAACAATCTAGCCTAAACATAGTCTATCTCAGGTCTCTCTACTGGGGAGGGTGATACCAAGAGTTTGGGATGCTTTGGAAATGGCTGCCCATGTTCAATAAACAATCTGTAACCAAAAGGCGCTAGTTAATAGCAAAAACCATAAACTCCACCAATCTGTGGTCAGGGCTTCAGGAAGTTGGCTTGGTAATTAATTAGTTCCAAGGAACAATGGTGATGTGGTTATCTAATCTTTGAATGATAGCTTTATCTCTGCTAATTTCCCCAGAGAAAGGCAGATCCTGTTTGCCACAACACCAGGAAGGTATTTAGGCTACATTTCTTTTAGGGTTATGTCAGGAAACTTTAGTATCACAGAATATATTGAAGGTAGAAGGCATGTTGGCTATAAACAGCATGAATGTAGCCAAAAGAGCATTTATTGACTTGGAGTCAGAAGACTTGGATTTGAATCACAATTTTGCCTCCTTGCTCTTGGACAAGTCACAAAGCAGCTAGTGGTGTAGTGGATAGAGTACTGGGCCTGGAAGACCTGGGTTCAACTCTGACCTCAGACACTTAAAGCTATATGACTCTAGGCCAAATCATCTAATTTCTGTTTGCCTCAGTTTCCTCAACTATAATACCTTTATTGTGAGGATCAAAAGAGATAATATGGTAAAAAGCACTTAGCACAGTGCCCGACACATAGTAGGTACTATATAAATATGCTTATTCTCTCTTGCTTAATCTTTGTGACTCTTAGTTTCCTAATTCATAGACTAGATGATTTTTAAGGTCTCTTGCAAATGTAGTAGTCTGTGATAGAGTCTAAAGACGATTCATGTTAGCCAGTTTATTTTTCTACAGCCTTCCTGATTCTTGTTCCTCCAGATCACTTGTATATTTTCAATGACAGAAAGATCACTATCTTTCATGGCAATCCATTACATTTTGGTACATCTCTAAGAAAATTCTTCTTTAATAAACTTATGTTATTAAATGCTTACTGGCTTATTTGTCTACTTTACCACATGCCTCCCAAAGTCCCAATTACCTAAGAGTTTGGGATTTGTATCATTTTGTGAACTTTAAAGAGTTAGATAAATGGGAGTTGTATTGCCAATTGTTTCTACTCAGGATCCTGATCTGTCCTAGATCTGATTTTGTGACAAAAGAGATAGTTTTCTGCAGTCTCATACACACCTACTTTCTAGGTCTAACATCAGAGTTCTAATTTTTATCTCACCTTCTTCAGACTCCTCTCTTGACTAAGGTGAGGGAAGGGTTGAACAAATAATTTATAACCAGGACTTTTGTCTCTAATACATCTTAAAAATAATGGTATTTTTTTAAACAGTTTGTTTTCAAACGTCAATGCATATTAACCTATAACCATATAACCTATAATATTCTGAAGAGATAGCTATAGGCTCCAGAGCTAGAAGGGATGATAAATTCTGATTTGGAAGGGATCTTAAAGGAAATCTTGTACAATGCCCTCATTTTACCTGTATCCTGTAGAAGCCCCCATAAGTTAGCTACCCTCAGTTCTAAGTGGTTCGTGGATAAAAAAAATCCCCTCCATACTATAGTTAATGAGCCCCCACTAATATATTTGATTTTATCAGTCACCTATAGGACATGTTTATTTCAAAAAAGAGCTATTCAATGAATTAGTAATTTAAGTTAAGTAATAATTAGATACTGTCTCTCATAAAACTTGAATTCATTCTCCTACAACTTAACAGGAAAAGTAGGTCTTTATTGAGATAACATGTGGAACATCCATATTTGGTATTGTTGGCTGGATCTAATTCAGACTAGCTTGGTAGTTCAGGTTTAAGATTTCAATGAAATGAGACACTTGCAGATCATTTAACAACTAACAAAAGAAAGTTTACTTTTGTAACAGAAGTTACCCTGTTTCCCACTACCTGAAGGCCAAGAATGTTACATTTCACTCTTCCCCTAGGGTTCTCTGGGGGAGAGGAAGGATGTTAGGTTCGTTGCTTAGCTCGGTTCCCATGGAGCACAGTCCTAGTTCCAAGTCCAAAACTCCTCTTGGGTCAAGTCCCTGGTACCCTGACTTTTCTGGGCTCCCATGCAAGGCTGGTGGCCTATACTGTTCTTCCTACCAGTCACTATAGCTTGAATTTTTGCCCCTGTGGGGATTACTTGGGGCACCTGAAACTGTGGACAAACAACACAGAAAAGAAACAAACACCACCAGGCCAATTTCTCAGAGATGAGAAAAAGGACTTTCCTTCCCTTCTTACTGGTTCAGTTTATGGCACCCATGTTGAGGATGAACTCTGATCCTTACTCTCTGAACATAGTAAATAAGAGTAGCCAAAAAGAGTGCAGCAGAGAAGAAAGAGTGAATGGTTCTATCTCACCAGTTTTAGAGATCAGGCAGCCAATCATAGGAGGCTACCCCATACATATGGTAGAGAATGCAGAGGCCTCCATACTATACAAGGTGTAGTGACAGCCAATCAAAAGAGGCTACCTCACTCATGTGGTTGATGTAGAGGTCTCCACAGTAGGCAATCTGGACATGCTCCAAAGGCCCCTCAAGGGCATGGCCATGTTACCCAATCTGGGTATACCTAGCTAAGCCTGGGTTACACTTGAATATAGCATGGAAAGGATATTCAGCAAGGATGCACCACTGATTCAGGTAGACATGGCCTCTCTTCTATCCATAAAGAATCAAGTCTGGTCAGCAGGTTGTGATGACATTCCTGGTAGTGGGACATTCACCATAGCTGAGGGGGCAGTGACCTTTTTACACCCTTAGGTGATTGTGAAGATGCATCAATAGCTTGATCCTTAGCTCTCTGGATCACCCAATTAAACTTTTAAGAAAAAAATGGCCTCATCTACCTGGCAGGTTCGCTGGGAGACAGTGTTCCTACCACACATGGGCAACATATATGAGCATGTCATTTGCAAGGATTGCATACACATGGAAGGGTAGTTTATACCTCTGATGCTGCAAAATTGTTAGTGACTTCTATAAATGTCATAGTACTTGCTTCTCTCTGCTGTTTCCTGCCAGACATTGCATCTTACATGCTTCCTGCTAGACATCTCCATTGCTTCCTGGCAGGTGTCAGGTATCTTGCTTTAGCTAGCCTGTTAATTGACACCTGTTAATCTCAATAGAGAAAAAAAAAGACAAAAGAAAGAAAAAAGGGTCATTAAAGCATGTTTAAAAATGCTTAGTAGAGAAAAGAGGGAAGACCAGAAAGAATTACAAACAAGCAGAGAAGCTTTGAAAGTTTACATGTTGAATTTTAATATATTTATATATAATTTTAAAATATACATATTTGAAAAGAAAAGCAAGTTGTGTGTAACATACACAGTTTCATGTACAACTTTATTTTCTGTTCTATTATACACATGGAAATGCTCTTTTTATTTTTGTTAGCTAAGTTCAGGATAAAAATGTTAATTTTTTTTTTTTTACAGAGAAAAACATTAAAGTTATTGGAGACTAATAGTAATTAGTGGGATCAGGAAAGGTCTCATGTAGGAGGTAATACTTGAGTTGAGCTTTGGAGAAAAGTGGGGATTCAAAGTAGAACAAAGTAAGAAAGGAATGTTTTCAAGGTCTGAGGGACATTTTGTTTAAAGACATTGAAATGGAAAATGGAATGTTGTATATGAGGAAGAGCAAGTAGACCCATTTTGCTGGAATATATAACATTTGAAGGAGAGTAACATGCAGTAAACCCATATATAACATGCAATAAACATGCAATAAACATGCAATAAAAAATTGGACTGAGTCAGATTACAAAGGAATTTAAATGCCAAAGAGAGGAGTTTGTATTTTATTGTAGAAGCAATAGAGAACCACTAGAGATCTTTGAGCTAAGGAGTGACATAGCCAGACTCTGCTTTAGGAATAGGAATTTGGTCGTTCTTTGTTGGATTAAGAAGAGAGAGGAAAGCCTTGAGCCATTGAGCATTTTTCTTCCTTCTTTCCATTCATATACATTCAAATCTTTTTCTATTATCTTTTCCCTTGACTTGGCTCCTTCTAATCTACTGTTTTGGTCTGGGGGTACCACCATCAGGAAGTATCCCTTCTCAAAAACCTTAAAGTCATTTTTGAATCTTTTCCCTTGTTCACCTTTCATCTCCAACTGGTTACCAAATCCCATTGAATCCACCTTTGCAATGTCTCTCACATCCACCTTTTCCTCTGTTTACATAAATCACTTTGGTGCAGGTCCACATTACCACTTACTAATTGTAAGCTATTTCATATTGCTAAGCATATTGCTAATCTGGAGAGTGTCCAGAGGAAGAACACCAGAATGGTGAAGGGCCATGAGTCCTTACCATACTAGTACTGGTTCAGGGATATCGAGATATTTAATATAGAGAAGAGATGGTGGGGGAGCAATTTTTGTGTATAAGTATTTGAAGTGTTGTAACGTGGAAGAAGAATTTGACCTGTATTGTTTGACCTTAGAAGGCAAAACCAATAGCAATTGGTGGAATTTTCAAATAGACAAATTGAAGTTTAATGTCAGAAAAAACTCCCTAAAAATTTGAGGTATCCATCAATATCATGGATTGACTTTGGAGTGGATTCTCCCTCCATTGAGATCTTCAGATGGAGGCAGGATGCCCACTTACTATGGAATGGTTTTTCGAGGTTCCTTTTTATGTGCAATAGACTAGAAGATCATTGAAGTCATTTCCAACTAAATTATGCAACTTGCTTATGTAGCCTGGATTTCCAAGCCTGGAATACTTTTTTGTGCTTCTGTTTAAATGTGATTAATGGAGAGTGCGATGATACAACCTTGCATGAGAATTAGATAAGAAGTGAAGTTGGTGTGAGGGCTTTTTTAGAGAAGTAGTTATTCAACTCATTACTGCTTTAAGAGAATACATTCATAGTTCTAAACTCTTCAATACTGGTTCTAGAGAGGAGAGAGAAAAAAGAGACTTTGGAAGTAGTATACATGTAGCAGAAGGTAGCACTACAATATGCTTTTGATTTCGTGCGTGCTTCCCTGAAAACATTGGAAAATTTTCCCTAGAGTGAGACTGGAGCTTCACTCTTGGTTGAGTGAGTTCTCAACTTGTTGTCATCTAAAGAGCTTAATCATTCTTGTGTATTTTCCAGCATATAATAATCTGTAGAACTTTTCTGATTTCCATTGTTATTAGCTTGGATTAACGAGTTTGCTTGTGATTCTCTGTTTGTGATGGTATTTTGTGTAGTTATCATTAGATGAGGAGTTAAACCTACAGGTATAAGCTTGGGTTACCCTTCTCCTTAAAGGTTAGTGCTCAGAAAATTGGATTTTTGAACGTAAAAAAAAAAAATCGTCACTGGACCAACAAAATTTAAAGGGAGCAGAGAGAAATAATTATAGTCTGATACCTTTTTTCCAGAGGAAAATAAATAGTCAGTATCATGTTTTTCCAATCTCCTTAAGGTAAGAATAACAGTCTCCTTTGGAGAAGGGTGAGCAAGATTCTGCAAATATCTATCAGTGTCCATACTCAGGCCTCCTGTCTATAGATTTATACATCCCATGTAGATATACACATCTTACACAGGCAGATATGCCCATCTTAATTTACACTTAACATTTTCATTTACACTGAATCCTCTTCCTTAATCTATTGAATTTCTACTTATACTCTGAAGTCCAAATCAACTGATAAAGTCCAAATCAATGAATAATTCTTTTCACAAACTTTTCTCTCATCCACTAATCAGAAATAACCCTTCTCAATCTGGAAAGATTTATACAAACTGATGCAAAGTGAAGTGAGCAGAACTAGGAGAACATTGCGCTCAGTAACAGCAACATTGTTTGATGATCAGCTATGAATGACCTAGCTCTTCTCAGCAATACAACGATCCAAGACAACTCCAAAGGACTCATGATGAAAAATGCTATCTATATCCAGAGAAAGAACTGATAGAATCTGAATACAGATCAAAGTGTACTATTTTCACTTTATTTTGTTTTGTGCTTTTTTCCTTTTTGTCTGTTTTTTCTTTCACAACATGACTAATATGGAGATATGTTTTACATGATTTCACATATATGGACTATATCTAATTGCTTACTGTTTTAGGGAGGGAGAAAGGCAGGAAAGGAGAGAGGGAAAAAATTTGGAAGTCAAAATTTAAAAAAATAAATGTTAAAAATTGTCTTTACATGCAATTTGAAAAATAAAATACTATTAAAAAATAACATTTCTCCTTAGAACTCACAGAGCAGGGTTGTGTGTGTGTGTGTGTGTGTGTGTGTGTGTGTGTGTGTGTGTGTGTACTCCTATAACTGTCTCATTCTCCTACTGGAAGGGAAGCAAATGGAGATAAGCATTTAATTGCTTACTATGTGCCAGGCACTGTGCTAAGCACTTTACAAATATCAAATCTCATTTGATCTTCACAACAATCCTGGGAGATATCCCCATTTTATAGTTGAGGGAACTAAGGCTAACAGAGGTTAAGTGACTGGTAAGTATCTGTGGCAAGATTTGAATTTAAGACTTCCTGATTCCATATTTAATTCTCTATCCACTGTACAACCAGCTGCCTCTACTAGACTGCTAAAATCCATGAAGGCGGGGGCTATGGCTGAATTCTTTATTTCCCTTAGGATCTAGTACAGACATGTAATGGATTTTTGTTAAATGAGTGAACGAATGAAAGTATTCTAAAAGTTTTAGATTCAGAGTTTGTAAACCTTTATTGTTGTTCAGTCATTTTCAGTCATGTCTGATTCTTTGTGACGTTTTCTTAGTAAAGATACTGGAGTGGTTTGCATTTCCTTCTGCAGTTGATTTTATAGATGAGAAACTGAGGTAAAAAGGGTTAAGTGACTTGCCCAAGGTCACACAACTAGTAAGTGGTTGAGGCTGGATTGGAACTCAGGAAAATGAGTGTTCTTGACTTCAGGCCCAGCATTCTATCCACTGTGCTACCTAGTAAACCTTAAAGTGCCATGTAAATAAAAATTATTACTACTGTCAAGAGAATTATCTCTCCAGGCATCCAAATAACATAATTCCAGATGCCTAGTATATACTCTATTCTATACTGTCTCACACATGATCAGAGAACATGCGTGGAGGGGTAAATATGCTTTGATAATATGTGGCCAGGTCAACTCATGTCTATTATATTGCAGAGTCACCAATGTTTTCTAGGTTTGTTGTCATGTTGTTCTCTGTTGGACAATTCCATCGAACAATTCTTCCAGACATCTTTACCTAGGAGACTAGTGATTTCATTGTGTGAAGAAACAGTGACCAGAAACAACTTCACTCCATCTGGTTATCTGATGGTAATGAGTGCTCTATTACCCAGAGAATGTTTAACAATGAGCTAAGTTTTGAGAACCAAAAGCAACTGAGCTTAGTTAGGGTGTTTCACTCTTTTTTAAAAATGTCAGACATGGCCTTGTCTAACCCCAATGACTTATCTGCCTTTCAGAGGGAAGGTTAATAATGCATAACACACGGTGGCACTGCTTTGGAGATAAGTTTTAGATGTAAATAAATTGCTGTAGGATTGATCATTTGGCAACTGACTGAAGGTTTAATTCTACCTCAAAAGTACACTGAACAGGTTGAGCAATAATTCTTTCCCTATAATCATGATTGCTGTTATTCAGTCGTGTCAGACTCTGTGACCCCATCTGGGGTTTTCTTGGCAAAGATATTGGAGTGGTTTGCTATTTCCTTCTCCAGCTCATTTTAGAGATGATGAAACTGAGGCAAACAAGGTTAAGTGACTTGCTCAGAGTCACACAGATAGTAAGTGTCTGGGTCTAGATTTGAACTCAGATCTTCCTGAACCCGGGCCAAGTGCCACACAGGTGTTGATAGAGGAAGTAGACCATTGGTTTTGGTAGGGTTTGAAGTTAACACCATCATCACCACCACCACATCTTCATGGTATTTTAAGAGATTTACAAAACATTTCCCCCACAATAGTATTGTCGGGAGTTTGAGTATTATTATTATTTCCATTTCATAGATCAGTGACATAGTTAATAAATGTTAAAGCTGGGATTCAAACCAAGGAATTCTAAATCCAGTACTATATCCACTATACCATGTCGGAAAAGAAAGTAGCCCTGATTTGTCCATAGGTGAAGCTGTAGATTGATGTTAGATGAACTATACTTACGCATCCTCCACCAAGTGGAATTCTTACCTTTCAGGTCCTATGGGAAATTTATCTTCTCTCTTAAGTGCTCATGGGACTCTGCCTAGAATTCATCTTTGCAAAGGATTTCACTTTTCATGGAGTTTCTAAAGGGGAGTTTTCCAGGAAGTGGTAGAGGGAGCCAGGTCTTGAGTTCTGCCTTTTTCAGGGTTAGATAAAAACTCTACATGGGACACACCTCCATCCTGGTCCCTAGACTCAAAGCCTTCATTGTTTGCCATTTCTACTTAACACTGGGCCAAATTTGAAGTGACCCCAAATTGCTCCTGATGGCATGCTCTGTGGCTTCCTTCCCTCTCTTTCTCCCTCAGCTTGTTTCCCTTAGCTCCCAAGAGAGGGAAGTCTTCTATTTTACATCGGAAATTCCAATCCTTTGGATTAATGCGCTTCCCTATATCTCCACCTTCCTTCTCTCTCGTTGCTGGACTCTAAGAAGAGACCCTTGGAAGGGACAGAAATCAAAGACTTTCTGCTTCTCAAATATACCTTCTGCTCCTACCTCAGAAGGACAGGTGACCCCTGAATCCAACAGTAGGTGAGTGTGAGCAGTATTGATGCTATGGCATCAAGGTCAGAGATTTTAGCACCAATGACATGTTTGCCATGTAATAGACTCATCAAAAGATTAAGAACTAGAAGGGACTTTAGAGATCCTTGAATCCAGTCTGCTCATCTTACAGATAAGGAAACTGAGGTCCAGAGAAGCTAAATAACTTATTGAAGCTTTCATAAGGTACCAAATGGCAGAGCCAGGAATCAAACTCTGATCTTCTCAATCAAGAGCCACTTAAAAGTTGGAATTGGAGTATGGTTATGAATGAATGGAAAACGAACCAGCTAGTGATTATTGTTGTGGAAGCAGCACTGGATTTGGAACGAGTATCTGAATTTGAATCCTGATTTTGCTTCTTACTACCTTTTTGACCCTAGGGGGTTAAAAAAAACCATTTAACTGATTTGAGCTTCAGTTTTCCCCATCTTTAAAATGGGAGGTAATATTAGTCAAGGTGGTCTCTGGTCTCTCTCTAGTCTCATACGACAGATGAAAAAACTAATACCCCAGAAGAGGCTTCACAATATTATCTGCCTAATGATGGCTGAAATTTTAATAGTGTCTTATAAAGGGTACTTTTATGTATCATTTCATTTGATTGTCACAAGCACTATGAAGTAAGCAGGGCAGGCATTACTTTGACAGATGAAGAAACTGAGGCCCAGAGAGTATTAATGACCTTTCCAAAGTCGCAAAATTAATAAGTAGCTTAGTTAGGTTTTGAATCCAGATCTTTAGACTCCAAGTCCAATGACCTTTTTACTGACACACAATCCCTTACAATTGCCTAAAGTCATTGTGAAGAGTCATAGGCAGCTAGTAGGAGAACCAGGGAAAAAAACCCAATATCCTATTAGCTGCCAATTTGGGACAATTTTCAACAATGCCTCCATAAAGAGTCCTGGGGTCACTAGTTAGGTGAGATAGATTTCCCTCATTCTTTTCCCTATAGCTCTGTATCAAGTTCTTGGGCCAGAGGTATAGTGCAATGCAGATTAAGGCTGAAGGGCTTGCATGGAGAATAGACAAATAGAGCTATAGATCTCTACACATTCTAATCTTAGGGCTATCTCTTTGAGGATTGAGTGATGGTTCTTTTCTCTAACCAGTGTTGTACTGGTTAGCATAGCATTCAAAAATTGATGCCGTGTTATGGGAAAAAGAAAGACAGAGACAGAGATAGAGAGAGACAAAGAGGCATAGATAGAGACAGAGGCAGAAAAACAGAGAGAGACAGAGATACTCACACACACACACACACACAGAGACAGAGACAGAGAGAGACAGATAAAGAAGATAAGGGGTTTTTATATAGGATGTGAGGAAGAGCGTGTGGAAGAGGCTTAAAAGAGTCATATAGGAACAAAATAGGCAGAGCCTGTGATGGGATTTTTTGGGACCAAAGGTCTTTTCTAAGTCAAACTTACAATCACCCCATCTCCTGATGTGAGTTATGTGTTGCCTGGCATTAAAACAAAACAAAACAGAGTGCAAAACTTCTCAGTCAACAATTGGAAATAATTAAAATGCAAATAGAATTGGGAGAGTTACTTAAAAGACTTACATTTATGATGAATTTGACTGAGATATGAATCTTTCTAAAGAGTAGGCTTTATTGTTATGTTACCTTTCAAAAATTATATTTTATTTTTTCCAATCAGCAAAAATCTGCCTTTTCACTCTATGCTCTCCCCACTCCCACCTCACATTGAGAACAAAAGAAAAACTAAACCCATTACAAATACGTATAATCAAACAAAACAAATTTCTACATTGGCCATGTCCAATTTTTTGTTAATTTTTTTTGCATTCTGAGTCCTTCACCTCTCTACCAGCAGGTGGGTAGCATGTTTCATCATTAGTTCTTGGAATTCATACTTGATCATTATATTGCTTTATTCCTGATTCTTTCAAAGTTGTTTGCCTTCACCATATTGTTGCCATTGCACAAATTTTTCTGTTAACTTCACTATGTATCAATTCATAAAAGTCTTTCCAGGTTTCTCTGAAACCATCCCCTTCATCATTTCTTGGAGCACAATAGTGTTTCATCATATTTATAATCTATAACTTGTTCAGCCATTCCCCAATTCATGGACACTCCTTCAGATTCCCATTCTTTGTCACCTCAAAAATAGCTATGAATATTAGAATTAGATTTGCTTAGGAATAATCCCTCCCTTAATCTGCCCTTCTTCTAATTTTCATACTTTTCCCTTTTTTCTCCTATTTCTCTGTTGAGTGAAATGTATTTCTGTATCCAGCTGTGTGTGTGTGTATGTGTGTGTATACATGTGTATTCTTCCTGCTTTTGATCAGCTCAGATGAATGAGGTTAAAGTGTCAGTTGCTCCCTCATCCCCCCTCCTCCTTGTTTACATAAATATCCACTTGTGCACCCTGATCATGTAAGTTAATTTTCTCTAATCTTCTTTTCTTTCCCCTCCCCAGTGTATTTCTCTTTCCTTCTTTCCATTCTTTTCTTATAATAAAGACATAACAGAACCACTCCCAGACCTTGTTTAAGCAGACTCTTTCAATGGACCCTGATGATAACAGGGTTCAGAGGGGAAACATGTATCGCCTCCTCATATTTGAAAGTAAACAGTTTATTCTTGTTTAGTTTCTTATCATTGTTCATTCATCTCTACCTTTTTATATTTCTCTTAATTTGTTTGTTTGAACTTCAAAGTTTCTAAGCACTCTGGTCTTTTCATCAAGAATGTTTGAAGTCCTCCGCTTCATTTCCTTTTTTTTCCCCCTTTGCAGCATTATACTCAGTTTTTCTGGGTAAGTTATTCTTGGCTGTAAACCTATATCTGTTGCTTCATGGAATATCATATTTTAAATTCTCTATTTCTTTATGGTAGTAGTTGCTAAATCAGGTGTGATCCTGACTGTGACTCCTTGGTACTTGGATTCTTTTTTTCTGGATGCTTGCTATATTTTTAATTGACCTAGAAAATGAAAGTGACTTGTGGATTCCACTTTGCTCTGGTTCTAAGAGATCCACACAGTTTTCTTAAAATATGATTTCTAGACTCATTTTTTTTTTTGGTCATGGCATTCATGCAGTACAATGATTCTTAATTTTTTTCTTGAACTTTCTTCCAGGTCAATTATTTTTGCTATGATATACCTTACATTTTCTTCTATTTTCCAACCTTTTGACTTCATTATAACATTTTTGTTTTCCTCATGAAGTTGTTGGCTTCTGTTTGGTTCATTCTAGATTTCAGGAGTTTGTTGATCAGGCAAGGTTTTGTACCTCTTATGCTAAGCTTTTATTTTTCTTTGTAGTTGTTTCTTCTATAGCTTTCATTTTTTTTCCTTAAGCACTCTCATTTCATGACAAAATATTTTATAATTTTTTAAAAAAACTTTGGTTAATTTCTTCCAGGAATTCTTGTTGTATTTATGTGCAAACTATGCTTTTTCTTTGAGGATTTGCTTGTAGATGTTTTGGAGTCATTATCTTCTTCTGCATTAATGTTTTAAGTTTCTTTGCTGCCACAATACCTCTTTATGATGAGATTCTTTTTTGTTTGCTTATTCTTCCAGCTTTCTTTCTAACTCCAGACCTGATGTTAGGCCTGGGCTCTGCTTACTTCTAGAGGGAAGGTCTGGGGTGGTCCTATTGCTGCTTTCTTAGGGATTGCCTTTTGTGTTATTTCATGATCTCAGGAACATTCTGGGGACCTTCAAGCTTTAAATGCTCCCAAAGAGGCCTGACCCAGTGCAAAATCTGATTTCTGACTTCCCACACCTACCTTTCCACCCCATCTGAGCTCTTCAAGCTCCTGGCCTGGATTTGAGTCTGAGCAACAGTAGAATGCTACTCACTCATCCCTTATCAGCTAGCTGGAAAGCTTTTTTGGTTCAGAGTGGCAGAATTACAGATTCCCTTTTGGTCTAGGATTCTTGCCCTGCTTATTCTCCTGTAGTCTGGGCTAGATGCTGGAACTCAGATTCTGCTCTTCTCTTTGTTTCTGAGCCATGGTGCTGTTGCAGGCTTCTAACCTTTCTCCTTTCTCGGTACACTGCTTTTGGACTCCCAGTCTGGGAACATTATCTCTAGAGCAGGTCTCCTCATTCCACCATGGATTTGTGACCCAGAACTAGGTGATGAGCAACAAAGTTGCCAGTCTGTACCTATCCCTGTCACCGTGCTTCAGTATGTGTCTGGTGGTATTCCAGTATGAGTCTGGAACTTCCTCTTAACCCACTTCACAGCCCCTTCCTGAGTGCTAGAGTGTTCTGAGTACAGGGTGCTCCTGAACTGACCCTATTTTCAGTGTCTGCAGAATTGTCTGTCTCTCAATGCTGACCTGAGTTGGGAGAATATTCTGGTCTGCTGTCTGATTCTCTTGCTTTTGAAATGCTGCAGGTGGCCCTGGTGGATGAGATGGCATCTGTTCTGAATGGCACAGGCCCTGTCTTGTTAATGCTGCTTCCTCTGTGCGTGCTTCCTGGATGCTCTGAAGACCTAACTTGGCAAGAGTTTATGAAGCAATACCATCTCAGCCTGGGCCTGGATTTCAGCCGTCTGAACTGTGAAGGTCTTATGGGTGCCATGGAATCTCTGAAGGGCAAAGCCTCCCATACTTTCATCTATGCTATTTGGAGCCAGATAGAAGATATATGCTATAGGGATGGGTTAGATCTCTATGAGAATGTGCGAGTATGGAGCAAGAAGCCCTTCAAAATCCTTACCTGCGAACGGTTGGAGTCTGGTCAAGGCTACAGGGGCACCAGAAGCTATAGCTATTTAGAGCTCCACTGTGGCCTGAATGGATTCCCTGTGAGCTTAGAGGACACCAAGGTGAAGAAGAAAATTTCAAGTTAGGGGGCTGTCTCTACTTATGCCACAAGCTGAAGTTCCTGGCTGGTAGAGGCTATTGGCCACCTGGGCTTATGTTTTCTTGTCCAGCCCAAGGATTGAACATTGAATAAGTTTACTGAAGTTAGTAGTTTATTTCTCAACAATGGAGAGAATCTGAGCCACCACATCACCCTGCCCTCTAATCTATTCCCCCCTCCACACACACACACACACACACACACACACACACATCTTTCCTTCACCCCCAGTCACAGAAGGAAGAGAGGATCGAAAGGCTAAGAAATAAGAACAGGGATATCAGACATCAGAAGTGCAGAGATTCATTCCTTACCTCATAAAGGTGGTGCAGGGTAGAGACCTTCATGAAGGAAAAGGATCCAGCAAGTTCTAATCAAGTCTTTCTCCCTGGGAGATATAAAGGCAGGAGAGGGACTTAGGATGGTTGGGGGAGACGGTGAAATGATTAGGAGAGAAGAGAATTTTTCTTCAAATTGGCTCTACCAATGTCTTCATGAGTTGACAGTTCTTCCTTTCACTGAATAAAATGTTCTTGCTTTCGCTTCAAGGCTTGAATATGTGCATGTGTTTATATGAGTTTGGGTTAAACGTTTACAGTCAAGACTGTGTTGTGTATGGTGGAAAGAGCACTGACCTTGTAGTCTGGATTAGAATCCCAGATCTATCATTTATTAGGTGTGTGCCTTTGGACAGTTCACTTAATCTCTCTTGTCTTCAGTTTCCTTCTCTGTACAACAAGGAGTTGGGCTAGATGTCTTCTGATTTCTCCACCAGTCCTATCTCTAGGATCCTTCAACCTACGTGAGACCCTAAACTGTCATTAGGAAGTAGTGAGGTGTGAAACAAAGCAAGAAAAGTCAGTTGGAGGCAGAAAAGAAGCCTAAGGCAGGGCCCATGCCATTCAGAACAGATGCCACCTGCAGCATTTCAAAAGCAAGAAAATCAGACAGCAGACCAGAATATTCTCCCAACCTAGGTCAGCATTGAGAGACAGACAATTCTGCAGACACTGAAAACAGGGTCAGTTCAGGAGCACATTATACTCAGAACCTTGGGTGAGTCACTAATCCATTTAGGACTTAATTTCCTCACATGTAAAGTGAGAGGGTTGGACTAGAAGACCTCTAAGGACACTTCTAGCTTTTTATCTATCATCCTATAGTTCCATGAGAATAGAAGGAGATGGGACATGTTCACAGATAAATAAAATATGAGTTATAACATCATAACTTTATAAGAGGAGTGCAAAATGCTATCACTCAAGAGATATCATAACTAGCTGCAGGAATAAGAGGAGTTTTCCTGGAGGAGAAGGCATTTGAACCAGGTCTTGAAGGATGTGTTAGATGCCAATGAAAGGAAATGGAAAGAGGTGATGGATGGGAAAGGCGGGCGAGGGGGAAAGAAAGATGTTGCCATTTCAGATTGCGTAAACTTCATAAACAGTTACAAAAGTAGGAAATTGCAGGATGTATTTCAGAAATATCAAAAACAACACACTTTTTATTGCAGCATAGATGAGGGGGAAGTGGTGGGATGTAAGACAAAGCAAGAAAGGTCAATTAGAAACAGAAAGAAAGCCTAAGGAGTTTCTTTTCAGGGGCCAATGGAAGTCCATCAACAAGCCTTGATGAAGGGGGCAACTAGGTGGCACAGTGCGAGCACTGGCCCTGAAGTCATGAGGACCTGAGTTCAAATCCAGCTTCAGACCAAACACTTGACACTTACTAGCTGTGCGACCCTGGGCAAGTCACTTAACCCCAATTGCCTGAAAAAACAAACAAACAAACAAGTCTTGATGGAATTAATTGGCAAAACTGACTCATTCTGTGCTGTTGCAACCTCTTTGTATCTGTTTCTTTGTTTATAAAAGGCAAGATACAGGCTACTTAATGATTTCTTGCCAAACTTTCAATATTATGTAAACTGAGCAGAAGTGCTGTACAGGTGTTATTCTGAGCCTTGAATGTACATGCTATGGTCCTACCTGAGGGTGGTGACAGTGTGGTTTTCTTTTTTAAGTACATAGTTATTTCAGATACATTAAAGATTACCCTCCACCCTCAATTTGGTACCTCAGTTCAGCCATCAATAAAGTAAAACAAAAATTTGAGACTGAGTAGCCTTCTTTATAGTCTAAATAATGATCCCGTAAACATAGGAAAGGCTTTGAAATTCATCTAGGTCAACCTTCTCACTTATACACGAAGACAACAAAAATAGAAAAGCAAAAGTAAAATAGCTTGCCAAAGTCTCAAGGTCAGTTGACTAGGTGATTGTATCCAAAGATTATCCAAAGTCTCCAGAACCAGAAATAGCTTTCCATATACCTGCCATTTTCATAGGTCCTCAAGGAACATGTGCATTTTTAATGCATTAGTTCATTATGATTCTCCAGTAAAAGATTAAACTAATTCTAATGCCTCATTAAGGCATTGAGCTGACCCTGAGTCTAGAAGGCTATGTTACCAGAAGGCAAACTTTGAGCTGTCTTATCAAACTGGAAAAAAATCAAGTAAATGCCTGATGAAGAATGGCATATCAGTCAAAAAAGACTAGCTTAGCTACCTTTAGAGGGGCTAATTAACAAGAGGTGGCTATCAAGTGAAAAGTTCTGACTATGGTGAGATGGAAAGATCAGTGGACTTGATCAATGGATCAGGATCAATGGAGTCAGGAATACCTTGGTATGAATCCTGCCTCAGATACTTGCCAGTTGAGAAAATCTACATCTCAGTTTCCTAATCTGTAAAATGAAGGAGTTGGATTTGATGGTCTTTAATTAGCTTCCAAATAGAAATCTATGATCCCATGACACAGAGCTGACTCACAATTAGGGCAAATATTCTGCGAAACGTTTGCATTATTTCAATTAGCACTGCATTTCCATTGAATTAGAACCAAGTGCTGTATTACTAATAATTGCAATTTGAATAGTGCAAATTCAAAAACATGCAACTACTTCACAGCATTCATTGTTGCAAGTAACTGAGACATAGCTATTAGTATAGCTTCTTCTACTAAGAATCTACATTAATGCAGAGAATATTCACACTAGTAAAATCATGAACCTTTTTGAATTATTGAAGTTGAAGAAGTTATGTTCATTGGATGGTTGACACATTAGCAAGAGACACGTTAGTACACATAACTTTATCTCATATGGACATTGTTTCCTGTCAGATAGGTTGGGATACTTAAAAACCCTAGCCCTATGGAAAGCTAAGTTTTGATGGAGAGAGAAGGAAGAAGGAAGAAAGAAAAAAAATATTGGACACATGAGATCCTTGATTTAACTTACCTCATAGGGTTGTTGGACAGAAAGCGTTATGAAAACCTTAAAGCACTATAGAAATGAAGGTCATTATTGCTAAAATAGGGAGCACCATAATGATCCTTTATGCTGAAGGTAAGGAACTCAAAGGAGAAAAGACAAAGATAAATTTTAACTATTTCATTATTTTGTTGAGGAAAATGTTGTTTGTTTATGTTTGTTCAAAAGGAGTAACAAAGAATTATCAGACTTGCAAAGGCAACATGGTGTTATATTTGAAGTATTTAAGAACAAAACACAAAAATATAGACTCATAGAATACCAAAAATGACAGGTACATTAGGAGTCATTCAGCAACTCCAACCCCTACCTGAGACAAAAATCCCCTCTGAACCACCTTGGATAAGTTTTCATGTAGCCTTTATTTGATGATCTCTAATGATGGCTACTTACTACCTGATAAGGAAGTGCATTGTGCTTTTGGGTGTAGAATTTAGATCTGATTGGGACCTTAGAGAGTCCAACTGCATTAATTTACAGATGAAGAAATTGAGGTCCAGAGAAATAAAAGTCAAGGTCACATAGGTAGAAAGTAGTTAAGATTTGAACATAGGCCCTCTGATTCCAAATCTTTGCTCTTATTTTCCCCTGTTGAACACTATTCTATAGTGTTATGATTTGGACATGTAGTGTTTATTTCTGCCTTCTGGAATTTATGTGGAATTTCTTTCTGTCTTACAATAAGAAATATTTTTAGCCTGTCCTGCTACATTTGAAAAAAATCCCCACTTTTCCCATTTAGCCTTCTCCATATATCTATAAAATTCAACTTGGCCAATACTCTGCTTAAATCTTTATCTTCTTTATAATTTACATTTTTGTTTATTTAAATATTCATTAATGGGGTATTAAAATCTCCCATCATTACTACTTTTCTAGCTAATTCTTTTCACTTTTGTTAATGTTTTAAAATTTCTATGCCATGAGATGTATCTTTAATTTAAATAAATAATAAATATTTTCATTACTGGAGGTACCTTTGAGCATGATATAATTTTCTTTTTTATCTCTCTTAGTGCTTTATAATTTTAATTGAATTTGTTTGAAATCTTCACCACAATTCCAGATATTCTAGTGTCATCATCTGGAACATAGCAAGTCCATTTTCTCACCTTCACTGTATATGTTTTATTTATACACTAGATATGTTTCCTTTAACAGTAGCTTTTTGGTTTTTAATCAATTCAAAAACCCTTTTTCCTTTTCCTTTTATAGGGCAGTCTAATATGTTTATATTAGGTTGTAATTGATAAATTTATCTATTCTTTATCATAGTTTAAACAGGTTTTTTTTTGTCCAGAAAGATATATAATAGTCATTATTTCACTAGGACTGTTCCTATTCCAGTGCTAACACACATGCTAATTCACACATCACTAAGTATAGTTCTTATCATTTATACTACTGGCCAAACTGGTTTAAAAAAGTCTTTCCTCAGCTCTCCTACTTTTTTAATCCCTTTAAATTTTTTTAAAAATCCTTTAGTTGTTAATTAAAATAGCACAGCCATTATTTATTGTCCTCCTGCAACAATTCTATTGAGGTAATACCTAGTTAAACACACTTGCAAAACTATTGATTTTCATGTATAATGGTTATTCCAGGTATCATTTAATTACATAATTGCTTGGATTCAATGTGGGGATAATATTTGGCTTCAACCCCCATCAAGGATATTCTATTTCAACAGACCATGCAAAAAAAAAAATCAAGTAAAAAAGCATTTAAATAGGCCAGATTAGCATAGAACTTCTGTGTGCAGAGCTGTGATTTCACGGGTGTGGGAAATTCTCAGCTGAAGAAAGTCTATCAATATAGGTCCCAATTTTCAGTCTTAGAGTATGACCTTGGGTACTAAGGTTAAGTGACTTGTCACAAAACTAGTATGTATCAGAACAGAACTTGAACTCTGGCCATTCTGACTCTGAGGTCAGTTTTCTATATACCACGTAATATTGCTTTTTTGCAGTGAGTAACAGGAGAAAAATCAAGCAATGGAATCATTCACAGTTGCCCAAATGAATGAGTACAATCTCCTATAGACTCATGTGCCAGAAGGGAATAACTCCTGGGAAAATTGAGACCTTGGGAAAAAGCTGAAAATTCCTGCATAAGCACACTAGGTTCTGCTTTGTGAAGCTCACTGGTGTGGTACAGGGATGTTACTAACTCTTGTCTCCACTCCATAGAGGACTGGAAACTTGCCTCTATGTTTCTACATGCCACTGCTCTTGCTGTCTCATGCTGAAGATCTAACATGTTTTTCTGTTCTCCATTCTTCTCTGCTACTCTGAATTGCAGCCTCTGCCTTCAGGATATGTTGTTCCTCTTTTAGAGTGATACTTCTTGGACTAAATACTCTTGTTTAGCTAACACTAAACAGCTTTATCATATCCTCCCAGATGGCACACATAGAAATAATCTCTATGATAATAATCCCTCTTAAAGGAAGATGCTTAGCCTTTTGTGTCAGATAGTTCAGGTGAGTTAATTCCTTTCCTCAATTTTCTTGAAATTCATGAGTTCAGTCATTGCAGTCATGTCTGACTTTTTTGTGACCTCATTTGGAGAGCAGGATGAAGAAGAGTGAGGTAGGGTAAGGGAGATTTAGGAGATTTTGTTCTTAAGAGATTTAGGTCCAAAACTTATATTTCTGCTTAACTGCATCACAAGTGGAAAGATGATACATAAATCAATCAATTAATAAACATTTATTAAGTTCCAGGCATTATGCTAAGTGCTAATATCCAAGGTAGGACACAAATTCTCCATCATCTCCTTTTCATAGGTCCAGGTAGGGACTACACATGAAGTCTGAAATTTTTTTTACTAATACAGATAAATTTCCTGAGATCTTTTCTCACTTAGTGCTTTGTCATTAAGTTTATATAAAGGTTCTCTTTGTGGCTGCAGAGCAGAGTAAGACAAATTATTCTATATAAGATTGAATTTGGTGTCCTCATCACAGTAACTGAGCTTCTTGGATAATTGTGCACACATACACTAGATATTAAACACCAGCAACCTGTTTATAGAAAGAACATAGTTGAAACTCATGCCTAAACAATATTCTTGCTATTTGCATACAATTCTTTTCTTATTTCTCTAACCAGCCTAGGATTGATCTTAACCCTTGAAATATAACTTCCTGAAGTCAAGAAGACCATCAAAGTATAATTAATGTGAGGTTAAGGATTTTGATGTGTTACTTTTTTGGAAACCTTATCCATGATATGGTGGTAAGAGCTCTAAATTTGGAGTCTGAAAATCTGAAATTGAATCCTGGTCCTGAGTGTGTTCATGGGAAAGTTGCTTGATCACTTTTGTCTCAATTTCTTCATCTGTAAAATGGGATGGTGATTCTTGTCCAATGATAAACATTTTTTTTTTTAGGCAACTGGGGTTAAGTGACTTGACCAGGGTCACACAGCTAGTAGGTGTCAAGTGTTTGGTCTGAGGCCAGATTTGAACTCAAGTTCTCCTGACTTCAGGGCTGGTGCGCTATCTACTGAGCCACCTAGCTGCCCCAATGATGAACATTATTAAAGGAATTAAACCACATCACTATACAGGTATTCTACAGATAGTCATCACTATACAGATATATAAATGAAATCATAAGACAAAGAAATTGGAGCTAAATGGAAGAATAATGAATGTTTAATTGCTGTTAAGAGCTAGAGTAATGTAATATCCAATTAACAAAACTATTTGTAGATGTAGTCAGAAAGATAATGTAGTGTGTTCATGGCTCAACACAAACTACCACCACTTATTCCTTTCTAGTATCAGTATCCTTGATCCATGCATATGTACAGATATGTATATATACATACTCACATATAATAGCCAGATAGTACCAGTGAGCAAGGCAGGCTGAGCTATCATTCATGCACTAAGTCACATGACCTGTTTGAACTTATCTAGAAGATTGGATACTTTTCCCTTGTCATGAATAGCTGATCACTTTTCTTTAAGGGTGTGTCTTTTTCTTTCTGAGGAATTAACTCCCATTCTCTTCATGTGGGTATGGCTTCCTTTTCACAGTTAGTCTTCCAAATGTCAACAGTGATGACAAACATGGAAAGGAAAATGTCCTTGATTGCTTACAGTTTGTGGTTATTATCAGCTCACTATTTTAAACTGTGGGTATCTTGGTTTTTTAAAAAAATTCTTTGACAACCTTATAATAGTCTTTTTTAAGTCCCCCACTTTACCCTAATGTCTTTGAACCTGAAGTCTAACTCAAATAGGTAAGGTTTCCCTCATCTTCAGAAAGAAAAGTCCTTCCCATTATCCTCTTCCTTTCCTCTAGATACTTGAGCACTATGTAAAGTACAGAAAAAGCTTTGGTTATGTAGGCCATCATTTTTATTACAGGTTACAAGTATTAGAAATTAAAACAATTATTTAAAGGAAAGTTGGGTATCTGATGTGAATTTATTAGATAGCACCAGGGAGTCTCAATTTCTCCAAGGTGGAGAAATGGGAAGATGGAAGAAAAAGAAGGGAAGCCGATTTAATGTCCTCCTCTCTGCTTTCTCTGGGTCAGCAATGCATAGCAATTTTCAACAGTTTTGGAAGGTCATCTGCCTCAAATTTTCCTCCATCCTGATGTGGCATTTCCTGTATCACCTGAGATCACCTTCTTGTGTTCCCTCCCTTGCTTGGCATCCTAGTTCCTCTGGCTTGCTTGACTTCTGGGTTTTTCTTTTTTCTTTTCTTACTTTTTTTTTATAGTTTAACCAGGGCTCAGTTTATTGCAATTTCAATTTGCATGTGTTTCTCCCCTGATAGCAAAATATGAAAGTAAGACTATTTCCAATCTGCCATAACAGGTAATCAAATGTTTTTGCCTTCAAAATGTAGTATAAGAACATTCATCAAGTTATGTTACTTTCTTCTAGTTTTAACTATTTTTAATATGGCTGCCAGAAACTTTTTCAATATTTGATTTTGATTTTTATATCGCTAAGGAAATCAGATATGTTTGGACTCAACTTTTCTCCAATATATCACCATGGCTGCATGAAAAGCTAGTGGTATCCTGGTCATAAGAAGTTAGTAGATCCCTTTCTAGGTTCTTCTACCCACAAGCCTCTTTACCAAAGCTTGAGAAGCTGAACGCTCTTTATCCAGTGGGTAAAGTCCCTCCTCTAAGAATTTGTGCCCTCCTTACATGTACATCTGGTAAATTGGGGCTTGATTCTATTTTTTTTTTTTGGTGGGGAGTCAACTAGGGTTAAGTGACTTGCCCAGGGTCACACAGTAGTAAGTGACTGAGGCCAAATTTGAACACGGGGCCTGAACCCAGAGTCAGCTGTTCTGTCTACTTTACCACCTAGCTGCCATGGGCTTGATTCTAAAAGTGTATGCTTTTGTTGGCTTCAGCAAGTCTATTGAGGTGAAAGTACTAACTATATTTCATGTAATTAAGAGAGGGAGAATGATTTTGGTAAGGCTAGAGCAGTTTAGTTTCATATGCACAATAAGAAAAGCTGTAGAGAAATTAAGTTGAAGATATCTATAGGTATCCTAGATTGAATTCAGAAGACTAAATTTAAAAAAAAAAAAAGGCTGAGAATGTGTGTTTTAGTTTAATGTTTTAGTTTCTTCATATGTAAGATGAGAACAATAAAACAACAATTTACTCTTTCAGAAATCTAGAGAAGGTTAGATTTTTTTTTTGATTAAAAGAATAATTTATGATCCTTTTCATGGGGGATATGTGCCTTTGTCACTGTAATAAGAAAAGTGAATTAATAATAAACATTTCCTGGCAATCAGGCATAGCTTTGAGTGAACCATAAGAGTGAAGCTACCATACAGGAGTCATTGCCACAAATACACCTGGTCAAAAGTCAAACATAATTATCAGATAACAGAGTGTTGTCCCAAGGGGAAATAAGGTAAAGGTGTATATTTAGCTGAAATAAAAGAACCACCCATTTGGATGCTTGAAAATAATTTCATAGCAGCTGGGCCTGTTACACAAACAGACACAATTCAATGAATATTTCTATTGAGAATCTTTGTGCCTCAGCCCCTTGGTAAGCCTATGTGGGGGATACAGTGAGTAGGAGGCAGCATGGTAGAATGCATAGAACATGGACAGGACAGTGAAATTGTTACCAGCAGACATAGTTTCTAGTCCTGCATCCAGCAATTGATTACATATAAGTCACTTTAATTTATTTATTTTTAGTTTTCAACATTCACTTCCACAAGATTTTGAGTTCCAAATTTTCTCCCCATCTTGTCCCTCCCCCCACTCCAATATGGCATGCATTCTGAATACCCCTAATCTACCCTCCCTTCTTTCTCTCCTCCCCTTCCCCTTCACTTTTCCTATAGGGCAGGATAGATTTCTATACCCCATTTCCTCTATATCTTATTTCCCAGTTGCATGTGAAAACATTTTTTTTTAACTTTTGTTTTTAAAATTTTGAGTTCCAAATTTTCTCCTTTCCTCCCTCCCCATCCACCCTCACTGAGAAGATAAGCAACTTGAAACAGGTTATACATGTATAGTCATGCAAAACACTTCCAAAGTAGTTGCATTGTCAAAAACTAAGTATATTTCCCTTCATTCTATCCCGCCCTCCATTTACTCTATTCTCTCTTTTGATCCTGTCCCTCCTTAGAAGTGTTTGCTTCTGATTACCCCCTCTCCCAATCTGCCCTCCCCTCTATCATCCTCCTGCTCTCTTGTCCCCTTCCCCCTCCTATTTTATGTAGGGTAAGATAGATTTCCATACCCAATCAAGTGTGCATGTTATTCTCTCCTTAAGCCAAATACGATGAAAATAAGATTCACTCATTCCCTCTCACCTTCCCCCATTTCCCCTCCACTTTAAAAGCCTTTTCTTGTCTGTTTTATGTGAGATAATTTACCCCCATTCTACCTCTCCCTTTCTCCTTCTCCCAGTATAATCCTCTCTCACCCTTTAATTTTATTCTCCAGGTATCACCACTTCAACTCACCCTGTATCCTCTATCTATCTATCTATCTATCTATCTATCTATCTATCTATCTATCT
>NW_020954672.1:842083-880576 GCF_900497805.2 Vombatus ursinus
TCTATCTATCTATCTATCTATCTATCTATCTATCTATCTATCTATCTATCTATCTATCTATCTGTGTGTGTGTATATATATGTATATATATATATACATATATACATACATATAATTTTTTTCTTCCAACTACTCTAATACTGACAAAGGACTCATGAGTTACAAATATCATCTTTCTATGCAGAATATAAACAGTTCAACCTTAATAAGTCTCTTGTGATTTCTCTTTCCTGTTTACCTCTTCATGTTTCTCTTGAGTCTTGTATCTGAAAGTCAAATTTTCTATTCAGCTCTGGTCTTTACATCAAAAGTCCCTTATTTCACTGAATGACCATTTTTTCCCCTGAAGGATTATACTCAGTTTTGCTGGGTATGTGATTCTTGGTTGTAATCCTATCTCCTTTGCCCTCTGGAATATTATATTCCAAACCCTGTGGTCCCTTAACATAGAATCTGCTAAATCTTGTGCTATCCTGATTGTGTTTCCATAATACTTGAATTGTTTCCTTCTGGCTGCTTGCAATATTTTCTCCTTGACCTGGGAACTCTGGAATTTGGCTACAATATTCCTAGGAGTTTTCCTGTGGGGATCTCTTTCAGGAGGTGATTGGTGGATTCTTTTAATTTCTATTTTGCCCTCTGGTTCTAGAATATCAGGGCAGTTTTCCTTGATAATTTCTTGAAAGATGATGTCTAGGCTCTCTTTTTGATCATGGTTTTCAGGTAGTCCAATAATTTAAAAATTCTCTCTCCTGAATCTATTTTCCAGGTCAGTTGTTTTTCCAGTGAGATATTTCACATTGTTTTCTATTTTTTCATTTTTTTTGAATTTGTTTTACAGTGTCTTGATTTCTCATAAAGTCACTAGCTTCCAATTGCTCCATTCTAATTTTTAAAGAAGTATTTTCTTCAGTAAGCTTTTGGACTTCCTTTTCCAATTGGCCAATTTTGCTTTTTGGGGCATTCTTCTCCTCATTGACTTTTGAGTGAACCATAAGAGTGAGGCTACCATACATGAGTCATTGCCACAAATACACCTGGTCAAAAGTCAAACATAATTATCAGATAACAGGGTGTTGTCCCAAGAGGAAATAAGGTAAAGGTGTATATTTAGCTGAAATAAAAGAACCACCCATTTGGGTGCTTGAAAATAACTTCATAGCAACTGGGCCTGTTACACAAACAGACACAATTCAATGAATATTTCTGTTGAAAATCTTTGTGCCTCAGCCCCTTGGTAAGCCTATGTGGGGGATACAGTGAGTAGGAGGCAGCATGGTAGAATGCATAGAACATGGACAGGACAGTGAAATTGCTACCAGCAGACATAGTTTCTAGTCCTGCATCCAGAAATTGATTACATATAAGTCACTTCATTTTTCTGGATCTTAGTTCCCCATGTCCATCTGACATAGAAGGTAGATGTACTTATAAGCTAGGGCCCATAGGACTAGTGATTGACTTTTATCACTCCCTGTCATTTGCCTACACATTGCATTTATCTCAGGTTCAACTTTGGGGAAGCTTGACTTAGAATGGGAAGCTGGCTTCTTATTTTCATAATCATTATCATATTGCCCCAACCTTAGCTTACCCTGGGGGAAAGTTACTAATTCTAGTAATAGTTGTGGCTTGAAAGTCTAAGAGGTTTCCCAAATGGGATTTAAAATATACTCTATGTATAAGCATAAAAAAGGCTTAAGATAAATGATTTATTCCTCATGATAAAAGGAACACTAAGCTTAAAAGATTTATAGATTGCAATAACATAGTGATTAGGACAGACTTCAGTAATAACTTATCACTAGTAGTATAGGCAACTCGGAGGCTAATATTAAAACTTTGTTTAGACATAAATGTTTGCTAAGCTGCTGACTAGCCATTTTACATTTACACTTTTTGATTATATAAAATTGAAAAGCTTTTAGGCAAATAAAATCCATACAATTAGAAAAGAAACAGTTAACTAGAAAAAATCTGCAACAATCAAATGAGATACCATTTGTAAAGTGCTTAACACAGTGCCTGGCATGTAGTAATTACTATATAAATGCTTATTCATTCCCTTCCTGCCCTCCTCTTCAGTTTTCATTTGGTATGATTAAACAACCAAGTCTATTCTCTACCCTCATCTTCCTTGACCACTCTTCAGTCTTCAAGATAGCTGACCACCATCTTCTTGATACTCTCTTCTTTTTTAGGTTTTTGTAACATTTCTCTCTTACACTTGTCTGACCTTCTCTTCTCAGCCTCATTAGCTGGATCTCCATTCAGGTCATATCTGCTTTCTGTAGGTGGCTCCCAAGGTTCTGTCCTGGGCCATTTTCTGTTCTCCTTATGTAATATCTTGGTTGGCAATCTCACAAGCTCCCATGAATTCAATTGTTATTTCAGTGCAAATGATTCTCAGATCTATTTCTCCAGCTCTAACCTTTCTCTTGACCTCTAGTCTCACATTTATAACTGCCTATTAGACATCTCAAAATGGATGTCCCATAGACATCTTAACAGTATGTCCAAAGCAGAACTCATTGTATTTTCCCCCAAACCCTCCCTTTTTTTGAACTTTCCTATTCCTGTCAAGGATATCACTATCCTCCCAGTTTCCCAGATTTGCAACCTAAGTGTCATCCTCAACTCCCCATTCTCTTTCAATCTCTCTCTCCCTTTATCTCTCTCCCTCCCCAACCCATATCCAATTTTTGCTAAATTTTGTCAATTATATCTTTACAACATTTCTCATCTATACCACCTTCTCTTCTCTGAAACAGCTGCCACCCTCTTAGAGGTCCTTATTACTTCACAGCTGTATGGTGACAATAGCCTTTTGGTTGGTTTACTTTTCTCAAGGCTCTTCCCATCCCAGTTCATCTTCTACTCAGCTACCAAAATGATTTTCCTAAGAAAAGGATTGAATTTGTCATCCCTCTCCACCTCCCACTCATTAAATACAAGTGGCTCCTTATCATCTTTAGGACATAACAACAACAACAATAATAATAATAATAAATCCTGATTGGCTTTTAAAGTCCTTCAAAACCTGGCCCCTTCCTACCTCTCCAGTCTTCCTATACTTTGCTCCCCTCCAAATACTCTATGATCCAGCAACACTGGCCTCCTCACTATTCCTCACAAAAGACATCACAAGTCCAGACTAGACACCTTTTCAACTGCTGCTCTCCACACCTAGAATTTGCTCCTTTCGTATTTCTGCTTCCTGGCTTCCCTGGCTTTCTTCAAGTCTCAGCTACAATTGAGCCTTCTTTAAGAATCCTTTCTTGGTCCTCTCTAATGTTAGTACTTTCCTTCTGATATTATTTCCAATGTATCCTGCATATATCTTGTTTTAGAGACACCTAAGTGGTACAGTATATAGAGTGCTGGGACTGAAGTAAGGAAGACATCAGTTCAAATGCTGCCTCAGATGCTGACCAGCTATGTGACACTGGGCATATCATTTACCTTTGTTTGCTTTAGTTTCTTCAACTGTAAAATGTAGATAATAATTGTACCTACCTCCCAGGATTGTGCTGAATATCAAATGAGATTCTATTTATAAAGCATTGGACACAGTGCCTGACACATATATAAACACTTCTTCTGTTCCCCTTCTTGTTTGTACATAGTTTACTCTTTATCTCTCTACATTAGGCTGGAATCTCCTTGAGGGCATGGACTGTTTTTGTCTTACATAACATTTATATTAATGAATGAAAAAAACATTTATTAAACACTTACTATGTGCCAAGCACACCACTAAGTACTAGGCATACAAACACATAGGAAAAAGGGAGAGTTACTGCTTTTAAGGAGATTGTACTCTAATTGGAGGAGACAATACATCTATAAGAAATTTCAGCTGCAGAGGAGATGGAAAGACCTGGAAGTCTTAAGAGTTTGCTAGGAGGACAGATGTATATGCCCAGAAATTTCAGGAGGAAGCACCAGCAGGTGCCATGACAATGCTGGGGGTGGAGGTAGGGTGGGGGTGGGGCTGAAGGGTATAACAGCAGGGCATAAAGCATAAAGCATATAGCAGCAGGAAATAAAGACACAGTGGGAGAATAGATGGTTAGGCATGGTCATCATCCGTCTCATCAGAAGCATTGTAGGTGATGACACTCAGCTCATACAAGAGACTTAAGCAGCCATGTAGTCATCCTACCTAGCTTCCTCTGGGTGGCCCAGAGTTGGGGAAAAGATAAAGAGATGGCAAAGGGGACTGTTCATGGGAACCCAGTTTTTTACTAATTTCTAGGAGTGGTCCTCCTACAGTATCTCCAACAATTGTCATTTTCCTTTTTTGTCTTCTTTCCCAATTTTATGTGTATGAGCTGGAATCTCAGAGTTGTCTCAGTTTCCATTTCTTTTATTATTAATGACATGTAACATTTTTCATTTGTTTATTTTTTCTTATTTATTTTTAGTTTTTAACATTCACTTTTATAAGATTTTGAATTCCAAATTTTTCCCCCTCCCTCCCTCCCCACCCCAAGATGGCATGCAATCTGATATAGGCTATACATGCATAATCATATTAAACACATTTCCACATTAGTCATGTTGTGAAGGAAGAATCAGAACAAAAGGGAAAAACCACAAGAAACAAACTAACAAACAAAAAAAGAGAATAGTATGCTTCTATCTACATTCAGACTCCATAGTTCATTCTCTAGATGTGGATAGCATTTTCTATCATGAGTCTTTTGGAATTGTCTTAGATCATGGTCTATCAAAGACCTAAGTCTATCAAAGTTGGTCATCGCACAATGTTGCTGTTACTGTGTGCAGTGTTCTCCTGGTTCTGCTCACTTCACTTAGCATCAGTTCCTGTAAGTCTTTCCAGGTTTTTGGAAATCTGCCTGCTCATCATTTCTTACAGAACAATAGTATTCCATTATATTCATATACCACAACTTGTTCAGTCATCTCCCATTTGATAGGCATTCCCTCAGTTTCTAATTCTTTGCCACCACAAAAAAAAACTGCTATAAATATTTTTGTACATATAGGTCCTTTTCCCTTTTTTATAATCTCTTTGGGATACAGTCTTAGAAGTGGTCAAAGGGTATGCACAGTTTTATAGCCCGTTGGGCATAGTTCCAAATTGCTCTCCAGAATGGTTGGATCATTTCACAACTCCACCAACAATGCATTAATGTTCCAATTTTCCCACATCTTCTCCAACATTTATCATTTTCCTTTTTTTGTCATATTAACCAATCTGATAGGTGTGAGGTGGTACCTCAGAGTTGTTTTGATTTGCATTTCTCTAATCAATAGTGATTTAGAGCATTTTTCATATGACTATAGATAGCTTTAATTTCTTCATCTGCAAACTGCCTGTTCACATTGTTTGACTATTTATTGACTATTTATTTATTTGACTATAATTGGGAAATAACTTGTATTCTTATAAATTTGACTCAATTCTCTATATATTTTAGAAATGAGGCCTTTATCAGAGACACTGGTTGCAAAAATTTTTTCTCAGCTTTTTGCTTCCCTTCTAATCTTGGTTGCACTGGCTTTGTTTGTGCAAAACCTTTTTAATTCAATGTAATTAAAATTATCTATTTTGCATTTCATAATGTTCTCTATCTCTTGTTTGGTTACAAATTCTTCCATTCTCCATAGATCTGACAGGTAAACTGTTCCTTACTCTCTTAACTTTCTTATGGTATTACCCTTAATGTCTAAATCATGTGCCCATTTTTACCTTATCTTGGTATTTGATGTAAGATGCTGGTCTATGCCTAGTTTCTGTCATACTATTTACTAATTTTACCAGCAGTTTTTGTCAAATGGTGAGTTCTTTTCATATATTTATTGATAGTTCTTTTGAATACTGCCTGCTCATGTACTTTGACCAGTTACCTATAAATAACTCTTGTTTTTATATGTTTGTATCTGTTCTCTATATATCATGGATACTAGACTTTATTAGAGAAATTTGTTGCAAAGATTTTTTTTCAAGTTAATTGTTTCTTTTAAAATTCTAATTGCATTGATTTTATTTGGGTAAAATCTTTTTGGTTTTATGTGGTCAAAATTGTCCTTTTTATCTCCTGTAAGCCTCCTTTTGTTGGTTATTCTTAATTTATCCTATATATTACTTGTTAATACATAATTATTTGCATGCATGGGATAGCTAGGTGATACATTGGATAGGGTGTCAGGTCTGGAGTTAGGAAGACTCATCTTCCTGAGTTCAAATCTAGCCTTGATTAGCTATGTGACCTCAGGCAAGTCACTTGATCCTGTTTGCCTCAGTTTCCTCATCTGTAAAATGAACTGGAGATGGAAATGGCAAACCACTCCAGTATCTTTGCCAAGAAACCCCAAATGGTGTCACAAAGAGTCAGACATGACTGAAAAACAAATGAACAACAACAAAGCCTCCTTATCTTTTGTCTGGTCAAGAACTTTTCTCCCATCTATAACTGTGAAAGATATCAACTTCTTTGTTCCTTGCATATATAATATGATTTTTTATATCTAAGTCATGTGCCTATTTGAATCTTATTTTTTTTTACATAGTGAAATATTTGTCTACACTTAATTAGTATTAGAATGTCTTTTAGTTTTCTCAACAATTTTTGGTGAATAGGGAGTCTTTACTCCAGTAGTTAGAGTCTTTGGATTTATGGAACACTGCTTCTGGGTTCTTATGAGCCTAATTTGTTCCACTAATCAACTTTTTGATTGTTTAACTATTGCCAAATAGTTTTGATAACTACTTTACAGTACAGTTTGAAAGCTAATAATTCTAGGTCCTCCTCCTTCCCATTTCCTCTGTTATTTAATTTAAATCCTTGTTCTTTTGTTCTTCTAGATGAATTTTCTTATTTTTTTTCTAATTGTATAATTACTGAAATTTTGAGTTTCGTTGTCTAGTCTGTTCCACTGAACTATTTCTCTGTTTTTTAACCAACATGAGATGGTTTTGATGATTGCTGATTTATAATATAGTTTGAGGGGCAGCTAGGTATTGCAGTGGATAGAACTCTGGCCTTGGAGTCAGGAGGACCTGAGTTCAAATCCGGCCTCAGACACATGATACTCACTAGCTGTGTGACCCTAGGCAAACCACTTAGCTCCAATTGCCTAAGCAAAAAACAAACAAACAAATGTAATATAGTTTGAGATTTGGAAGTGCTATGCCCACTTTATACCTTCTACCTCTTTTCATCTTTTCCCTTAATGTTGTAGATCTTTTATTTTTTAAATGAATTTTGTAGTTATTTTATCAAGTGTTGTAAAGTATCCCTTTGATAATATAATTGGGATAGCATTAACTTTGGTAGTTTTGTAATTTTTATTGTATTGGTATGATATAACAATGAGCACTGAATCTTTCTCCAGCTATTTACATTTTTCTTTATTTCTTTAATTAGCATTTAGTAATTTAATCTACAAAAATATTTCATGTGCTTTGGCTGATTGATCTCCAGGTACTTTGCACATTTTGTTGTTATATGGAATGAGATTTTCCTTTCCATTATTGCCTCTTGAATTTTAATATTATTATAGAGAAATATTGTTTATTTTTGAAGGTTAATTTTTCATTTTGGAAATTTGATTTTCTTATCATTATTTTATGAAGTTAGACAATGATTCTACATGATTTCTTTTGAGCTTTTATGGACTTGCTAATCTGTGGATTTATTAGTTTTTAAATATTGTTTTCTCAGTTCATTAATTTTTGCTTTTCTGTTTGGTTTATATATGTTTTCAGGGGAGAACTACAAATGCCTAGTGGATAGAGAGCTGGTTTCAGAGTCAAGGACACTGAGTTCAAGTGCTGCCTCTGACACACTGTCTGTGAGAGCCTGGGCAAGTTACTTAACCTCTCAGGATCCTGAATAACTCTCCAATTCACTAAGTTGCAGAGAAGGTCCTGACTTGTATGAGTAGAGGTAGTTTACTCAGCTTGTAGTTCCCTATACCTGTAAAATAATAGATATAGTCCCTCTTCTAGTATCTTCAGAAATATAATTTTTGCGTATGGATGGCGAGAGCATGGTGGGGGAGGGGAGCTGCTTCATCTGCCAGTAAAGTTTGAGGGGACAGTTAGGTGGTTCAGTGGATAGAGCTCTGGCCTTGGAGTCAGGAGGACCTGAGTTCAAATCCAGCCTCAGACACTTGACTGTGTGACCCTGGGCAAGTCACTTAACCCTGATTGCCTCACCAAAAAGCAAAACAAAAAAGTTTGAGATTGTCATTTTCTTTCACATACTCACTCATTGTTTTTTATCCTTTGATTGACTCATTTTTCAAAATATTGTGTAAGATTGTTACTTTGTCTCCATTTAGATTTGTATCTTTGGCTTGTATTCCCTGTGTTGGCAACTAGTTTTATTGACTTACATGGTCTGTAAAAGATGTATTTAATATTTCTGCATTTCCTTTTATGATTTATGATTTCCTTTTGATCTAGCACACAATCAGTTTTTTAAAAGTTACCAATGGGGCAGCTAGGTCAAGAGGACCTGAGTCCAAATCCAGCCTCAGACACAACACTCACTCTGGGCAAGTCACTTACCCCAATTGCCTCACCAAAAAAAAGTTATCAATGGATGTTGTGAAATACATATATTCTTTAATGTGTTCATTCATAAGGTATGATAAGACTTTTAAAACAGTTTGTTTTTATTATGAATTTTAAAAATACCAATAAACACAAATACTTCAATATACATATACACAAAAAAGAACAGAAAAAGGATTTTATATGAAACCATGAATTGTTACTACATATAGATTATTTTAAAAGTATATTTCAATTTCACATTGTAGTGACAACACTGTTCTGTTTGTCTGTGCTCCCCCCTGTTCTTTCTTCTGTTATCTTCTGTGAATCTTTTGATGTTTAATTGGCATTCCTTTCTTTTTTCATCACTATCACTATCAGCCAATTTCTAGTACCATAAATTTTTTAAATCTAATTTTTCCAACAGCCTGTTCATCTATATGCTTTCCTTTTGGTTTATCTATTAGATTTTTTGAACTCTGAGAGGGGAGCATTAAAGTTTTCTACAATTATTGTTGCTATTTATGCCTTTTGTAATGCTATTAACTTTTCTTTTTAATAATTTAGATACCCAGTGTAATTTGTTGCATATATATTTAAGAATTATATTATTTCACTTTCTGTGGTTCTTTTTTTTAAAAAAGAGAATAATGTAGCTTCCCTCTTTAAATTGTGCTTATTTTTTTTAATCTTGTTTTAGTTATATTTTAACTTCTATTTTTCAGAGTATCTTTAGCCATAGGAGTTTCTTTCTGTCCCTTATTTAAAATCTGTATGTCCTTATTTTTTTAAAATGTGTTTCTTTTTTGTAGCAAATTTTGTTTTTTTCTTATTTAATCCATTATTATTTAAGATTGTAATCGTTATTATGTACTTTCCTCCACTTAAATATTGTATATTGATTTTCTCTCTCCTCTATTAAATCTGCACATGGTCCCTGAACTTACTTTTGCTTATCCATGTTTTTTTTTGGATTACATAGGTTTCCCTCCCTCCCTTCTTTCTTCTTTCATCCCTCCCTTCCCTCCCTTCTTTCATTCCTTTCTCTCTCCCTTCCTCTCTTTCTCACTCTTTTTTTTCTTTCTAATTTCTCATTTTTCTTCATTCTTTGTGAATCTCCTTTTTTCTCTTAAGAAATATTTCTTATACTCTGACATGTGAGTTGGCCTTTTAGAACTTTTTTGCTTGTCTTATTTACCTTACAATAAGAAAGATAATATCAGACTTTGTTTTTTATTTTCCTCACTCTCTGGCCCAACTATGGGGTTTTATTGCCAAACTCTCTCTGTTGGCCTTCTCCTGGCAGCTAAAGTGTTGTTGGATCTGGTGACTATACTTTCCGTTCCCCTCCTAAGCACAGCTTCTCTATTTTTTTCTGCTATCCCAACCACCAGGCCCAGATAATTTCAAAATTCGCTTAGTTTGGGTGGCGGAAAGTGTTTGATTGGTTTCTTTTTGGCCATATAGAAGACTCTATTAGATCAACTGAAGCTGGACTTTAAATCCACCCTTCCCCTCCATAAGGATTGGATCTGTTGCTGGGTCTCCCACTCAGTTATTTACCTTCCTCAACAGGGTTAGGTGAGTGTGTTGCTCCCGGGGAAGGCAATGAAAGTTAGACTAGCTAAATGCCATGGGGGAAATAGTAGAAACCATATTAACCTCCAAAGGAAGGCTGGTATGGTTGTGAGTCTGAGGCAGGAAAGAGGAAGATAATGGTGGTTAAAGTTTTGAATCATTTCTGCACTATTATTTCAGTTTAGAAAGCTTTAATATTATTGTAAAGTTGTTTCCCATCTTGTTTTCTCTTTGTGTTAAATTTTTATCATCTCTAGATTTGGTGCATTGGTTGATTCTGGAAGATATTCAGAGATCTTGCTTATTCCACCATCTTCATCATCATTTCTTTTACAACAATTTCCTTTTGTCTTGATTTCATTTCTCACACAACAGCTAGCAATGCGTAAGTAGGTTGCTGGACAGAGTCTGTAACCTTCACCCTGGATTTATAGCTTTGAGGTTGCCTCTCTTCTTAGCAGAGGAACCTAGCTCCCAGGGCTTCAATTCTATCCCAATCTGATATTACTGAGGAAAGATTTTATTTTTGGCTCTAGTCTAAAGGGGTCCTCCATACAAAGAGAGAAGGTAGGGAAAAGATACCTAGTACTTAGGTGAGGATTTTATACTTACAGTGCTAACATTTAAATAGAATTTTATAGGCTATCTGAAATCTGTAATTCTTAATAACCACTCTTTCACCATCCTGCCACCCTGACTGCAGAGGGAAAAGGGGGTTTCACAGGAATAATGACAACTTTGTCTTTTGTCTTTCCTTTTTGACATACTTGTGCTAAAGAACTAATCATTTAGTTGCCAACTTCCTGGTGGTCAGTTTCTTTGTAACTAGCTAGGTTGTTCCAAGGAAAGTAGATATGGCCTATTTCTGTGCTGTGAATATTGTTACATAACTAGCTATGATTTGATTACTAAAACATTGAAAACAGGTGGCTCTAGGTTGCTCCTGTTACTTTGCTGTTGCTTAATGCTTTTCCCCTTCAAATTCCATGATGCTACATCATTATGATATGCAGGGGATCTCTTGAAGACCATACTAGCAGATCATAATTTCCAGCAGTTTCTATCATCTTGGAGAGGTTTTATGTATGGTCTCTGTGAGATGTGCTCAGTAGTCCTCTTTAAATGTTCTTTCTCTGTTGAGCAAAATTTGGGGCATTTATTTAGTATCATTTGGCTTCCAAGAGGTTGCCAGGAAGTCCAGTGGGCACTGTCAACAAGGATTACTGGGTGAAAAGAGCACTGGCCCTAACACATTTGAGTGTGACTGCAGTCTTGCTAACAGTTACTGGTGAAAGAGTTCAGGCAAAAAACAAACAAGCAAAAAACCCCAAACCAACCAACCAACCAGTCAATCTTAACATTAGTCTTTTATTTTTTTAAATAATATTTTATTTTCCCCCAGTTACATGTAAAACATTTTTAAACATTTCTTGTCTTTTTTTTAAGTTTTTAGTTCCAAATTCTATCCTTCTCTTTCCTTCCCTGAAATAATAAATGATCTTATAGGTTATGCATGTGCAATAATGTATAGCGTTTCCATTTTAAACACTAGTCCTTTAAATTTATATGCTCAGTTCCTCGATATTTAAAAATTTGCTAACATAAGTATTCATAGATAGACATTTTCCTCTGAGGAATTCTTAGCTGTATCCCATGAGTTTTTGTGGTTAATGGTTAATATTGTATTTAATTATTTGTTGTTTCTACATGTTTGTATAATTCCTCAATCAGGATGTCATTTGTTAGTCTCTCTTTTGAGGATGCTATAGTCAGACCTGTTCTTTTCTTTCCTTATGGATTCCTCACAGATCTCCCTCTTTAGAAATACTGCACAGGTTGCTCAGCTCTCAGGGTCTGCTTTGTTTGGCAACACAACTCTTGGCTGTCAGGATTAGTTTCTTTTGAGCCCATAGCTGAATCTCATTTCTGCTTCTAGAGGTCCTTCTGTTGGAAGCTACTTCCTCCTTCAATTACTGCCTCTTTCTATCAATGTCTTTCTGGAAAGTGTGTCTCTGATCATTCAGTTGCCCCTTGAACTCCTTTTATTTCTATTTTTGTTTATTTTGAACTTAAATGAGATGCACAATTTAATAGCTTTTGGGACATAGGTCCAAATTGCTTTCCAGAATGGTTGGACTAGTTCATGGCTCTATTAGTGTACCTGTTTCCCCACATCCTCTCTAGCAGATGAACTCTTGGAGCATGCCTGCTCAGAAGCCAACAACTGCACCTCAGGCAGGAAAGTGAGAGCCTGCTGTCTCCTAGTGGCCATTCTGCTAATACTTCTCTATTTCTTCATTCTCATCTATTCCTTCTTCAACATACTCCCTGATCTAGTTAATTAATGGAACATCCATGGGTAATTTCTTACTCTTACCACTTGAGCATCCCATCTTCTCTTTCTGTCATTCAGTTCTGTAATGGTATTCCTTACTCCTGATCTTCTGTGGTGTTCCTCATTGGTTACATATAGCAGCATGTTTACACCTATAAGATACTTTTCTATTGCTACCTGTGTGATGCAAAGTGGATGATATAATAATTCATATTAGTTATTTCATACAGGATGGAAACCAAGTACACAGGATTTTTATGTATTTCATATTGACTTAAATGCAAAGTACTTTGCTGTGGAGAAGGGGGCCAATAACTGGGGAGGAGCCTGGAAAGGACTTGTATGAGAGTTGGAAATTGAGCTAAGGCTCTAAAGAAGTAAGGGATTCTAATAATAATTATGATAATAATAGCTAGAATTTACATGGAGGATTCAGGGTTGCACAGTGCTTTATGTTAGTTCATAATCTTGTGAGGATAGTGCCATTATTATCCTAATTTTGCAGATGAAGTAATTGAGGTTGAAAGACTTACCCAGGGTCACACAGTTAGTAAGTGTCTGAGGTAAGATTTGAACTAAGTCTGCATGACTCAAAGTCCATCACTCTATCCAGTGCCCCAGCAAAGTGCTCTAAGAAGTAAAAGTGAGGAGGGACCATGCTACAAGCATGGGAAACAGCCTGTGCAAATGCATGGAGATGGGAGATGGTGTGTCATATAGGAGGAACAGCAAAGAAGCTAGTTTGACTGAAATGTTTGAGGGTGGTAAATGTGAAATTGGTACAGATTTAGAGGTCAATTATGAAGGCCTTAAGTGGTCTAGAAAGGTCTTGTAGATCAGAGTTGGATGGATACAGGTTTATTCAACTAATGAATCTGCCTTACACAGTTGCAATGTTTATGGTTTAGAGAATGACTGCTATGAGTCTGCTAAGACTGACCTGATAGAATGAACTACTATGAATACTTTTACTTATGTTACATAATAATTATTTAATTTTTTTAAAAAATGTTTTATTAAAAATAGTCAAAGAGTCTGGCAAAGTTCATCATAATCAAATAAAATGTCTGGTTGAGAAATGACCTGTGGGCCTATGAGTTGGAAGAGGCTTCCATCAACTAGTCCAATTCATACCACCAAAGAAAGGCCTAATTTAATATACATAACAAGTGGTCATCCAGTCCATTGGGTGATGACCTCCAGTTAGAAGTAAACCATTATTTTCTGAGGCAGCCCATTTGACTTTTAATTAGCTCTAATTGTTGCTGACAATGAACCTAAATCTGCTTATTTTCACCTTCTGTCCATTTCTATTTATTCTGTGCTTTGGATCCAAACAAAGTTTAATCCCTCTCTAACCTTACAAACTTGAGCACAGCTGTCATGTCTCCCCTGACCAAGGGGATGGACTAGATGGCCCTTTCTGAGGTCCGTTTCACTTTTGTATTTTTTACCCTATGAGCTGTCTCTCCTCCAGGCTACACACCTCTAGTTCCTTCATCCAATGTGACATGAACTCATTACCCTTCACAATCGTGGTTGCCCCTCTCCGGATGTTCTCCATCTTGTTATTGTACTTCCTAAGCTAGGGAATCCAGAACTGAGCATAATATTCCAGATGTGGTCTACCTAGAACAGTTTTATTCTGTCTTGGTATCAGAGAATTTGAAGTGGTGGTGGAATCCAACCACTGTCAAACAAAGACTCTTGACATAGATAGGCAGAAAAGGCCTAGCTTTTAAGCACCTCTGGAATATATGCCATCAAAATTAGTAAAGAAGAGCGAAGACATCTTGGAGTAGAATGGGGTCTGTGGTCTCATTTTAAGTGATGCCTTCTTCTTTCTTTATAATCTTGTCTTCCTTTTCCTATTAATCCTCCCTACACTGCTTCATATGATGCTTTGCACACAGGGTGATCAGACATGGTCAACTGACCAAATGGGGAGACAGGGATGACAGGGGATAGTAATATAATACCTTTGGAGTCACATAGTGAATGGGCAGGGAGGGCAAATGGATATTTTGTTACCTCTTCCTCATTTTTTTTCTCCTTCTCTTTACTAACCCTCTATAGGAGAGATAGGTCACTCTGATGGGAACTTTCCAACTGTTGCTGCTGGGGCTTTCAGTGACTATGTTCCTGGTCACTGAAGGGATTCCCCCTGGTTTCACTGAAGCTCAGTGGTTCAACGAACAGCATGTACAGTACCCCAAGACCATAGTCTCCAATGACAATATATATTGCAACAATGAGATGAGACGGGTCAATAACCATATCCATCGGTGTAAATCCTTCAACACCTTCCTGAACTACATGCTCCCTGATGTCATCAGTGTTTGTTTGAAGCCCAACATCACCTGTAGGAATCCAAAGATGCAGAACTGTCACAATAGTACAACAGCCGTTCCCCTCACCAATTGTGAATTGACCAATCTTCGCGCTGGTGGTTATCCCAACTGCCGCTACCGTGGCACTTCTAAACAGGCATACTTTGTTGTTGCCTGTGATCCTCCTGTGCCAGCAGACCATAGCAGAAGTAAATTGCTTCCTGTGCATTTGGACAGCACCACTTAGGGGCCAGACCCCATACTTCTATCGCCTTGATTTCTAATCTCCCACTGTTTTGCCCTTTTGCTTCAAGATGCATTATGGAAATCTATTCTCTTGCTTTTTTTTCCTGCACAAATCCCCATAATCCTATCTTCCCCATGAATTTATCAGGAATTCTTCTGGAAAAAGGTTTTTATGGGGCCAAGCTTACCTTTCTGCATGGCTTTACCAGGCCATAAGATTCTCCTATTACTCTTTTAACCTGATGCTTATAGATGAAATTGACCTCCAGTATTCTCTAACCTAGCAATGATGTGGAATGGAGTAGTCTATCTCTCCCATTCCTCACTATCTCTTCACCTTTCTTATCTTACTTAATACCTTAGATTCAAGTAGAGGCAAAAGGAGGATGTAGATAGATAAGCTTTTATTCTAGTTTCTTGCCATCTTTTCACTACGCTGCTTACACTCCTTCATCCTCCAAAAATATCTTTTTCCACCTCTGGGTATTCTGACTCTGGGTACTACTCTCCCCTCCCCCCCATCTTTCCTGCATTATGGTTTTCTCTCTTTAAAATGTAAGCTATTTGAGGGCATGGATTATCTTTCTTGCTTATACTTTTATCCTCAATGACTGGCACCTAGGAATTGCTCAATGATTGCTTTTTCTAAAACTTGGAAAGACTTACATGAACTGATGCGGAGTGAAGCAAACAAAACAAGAACATTGTATGAAGTAACAGCAATATTGTATGATGAGCAACAGTGAATAACTTAGCTATTCTCAGCAACACAATGATCCAAGACAATCCCAAAGGACTTGATGAAAAATGCTATTCATCACCATGGAAAGAACTGATAGCATCTGAATACAGACTGAAGCATACTATTTTTCCCTTTCCTTCCTTCCTTCCTTCTTTCCTTCCTTCCTTCCTTCCTTGTTCAAGTTTTCTTCCACAAAATGACTAACATGAAAACAAGTTTTACATGATTGCACATCTATAACTTAGATCAGATTACTTACTGTCTCAGGGAGAGGGGAGGGGAAAGAACGAGGGAAGGAAGGTTAGAATCTAGAACTCAGAACCTAAAATGAATGTTAAAATTATTTTTACATCTAATTTGGGAAAAATAAAATATTTTAAAAATTGTTTTTCTATCTACTTATCTATCTGTCTATAATCTAGCAATCTATGTAGAATCTATCTAGCTATCTATTTCTGAGAATGGAAGAAATTAGTGTTGAGAAGGGAATTTAAATTTATAATTTTCATACTAATCAATGATATGTGTAATAAATATACTAATAATTTAGTTTTCTCAAGAGCTGCCTCTTTGGCTTGGGAGACAGAGCTCACAGTGCAGTTTAAACTGATTAATCAAAACTCTCACAACAGTCACAATCACTGGATCTTAAGCAAAGAGAATCAAAGATTGTAGAACCTGTTCCCATCACAGAAGTCTGGTTCTGTACTCTAGGAGAGGTAGTCATGACCCCCAAAGACTTGATTCCAGAATTGTTATATTGTGGGACTTGTAGGTTTCTCATGGGAAACCGCTAAATGATTGTTTGTATTCCACCTCCCCCCCTTCCATACTTGTGATTTAAGTATATAACTTGTGCTTTTATTTCGGCTAAGAGAACATTCCTCACTCTGAAACTGCTTAATTAAACTACTTGATTACTTGCACTCCAGTCTCTAGACCTACTTTGTGCGGCTCGGAGCATTCTCAGGTTAGAGACTGCTCAGTAGAAATCCTGTTAACAGTGTCTTTCCTGATTAATATGCCATAAGTGGAGGTGAGAAAGGGGCTTATCCTCTGCAAGCTGTACTGCACCAGCAGGACTAAGCCAGATGTGTTGTGCTGCTTTCAGTAAAGGCCTTTCTGCATACAACTGTGGGGAATCTTCTGTTACAAGCAAAGAGATGATTTGACCTATGATTTCATTAGCATTGGGTACTAGCTCCAGGTTGAGGGAACTCCCTCTATCAATGAAGAAACTCCCTCTACCTCACCTTCTCTGCAATTTATAGGCTTAGAGAGTTGCCTAGATCACTGAGAAGTGACTTGCCCAGGGTCACATAGTCATTGTGAGTCAGAGATGGAACTCTTCCTAGTTTCCACACTAGTTTTCTATCCACTGTGCCAGGTTGCTTCTTTTTTTTTTTTTTACTGATTATTGCAAAAAGGTCTGAAAGAGAAAAGAAGTTGGGGCATTAGTACTATAGTAAGGAGGAAAGGGGCCTGGGTAAAGTGGGAGTCAAGGATAAGGAGCAAGAAATAGATAATGTTTCTTTCCAATTACTTGGGGGTTTTCCCAAAAGGAGGTTTTAATAGTAGCATGACCCTGAAGCCAAGGTGAGAGAAATTGGTGACAAACATTATGGCTCCAGAATCCAGACAACATGGCATCATGGAAGGGCTACTTCTTAGATGGGAGGGATAATGGAGAGGAGTAAATGACTCCATGATTTGGAGACAAGATGTTTAGAAAACTGAGACCACCAAGAAATATGCTTATATAATACCTTAGTTGGAAGAATGAGAAGGGTTGCTTTCATCAAGCAATCACTCAGTCAGTAAGTACTTACTAAGAACCTATGTGCCAGATGTTATGCTAGGTGCTAGGAACACAATTGCAAAAGTGCAATCTTGAGTGTAATTGGGGAAGGCAACAAGTTCATCTATAGATATATTTTGAGTGTGATTGCAAAGAAAAGAGATCACTGTATTTTTCCCTTTCTTGACCTCACAAATAACATTTTAGAATAAGCCTCCCATTCAAGTGTAAATACATTTTATCTTCTATTATTCTAGTTTTTGTGAAAAGTCAATCAAAAGACAAAAGTAACTTACTCTGTCTCTGACCTAGAGGCTAATGGCATACTGAGTGGAGAGTAGAAAGTCACAGCCAACTGCCTCTAAGACCAATACTGTGATCCAGCATGACTATATGGTCTCTGTATACTAAGTAACTGTGGGAAATGTCTTGTATTCAGAAGCGCATGTGTCCTATAGAGATACTTTTCCTCTACGTATCAATGAATGATTTTCCCTGGGAAGACTTGTAACAAAGTACAGAAAAAACTTTTCTACCTTGTATTCTTAATGGAGAGAAAAATGATGTAGTAAGGTTGTCCTCCACATTTGAAAGGAGGCAGACATCTCTAAACCCTTCCACCTCACCCTCACCCTCTTAACCTTCTCCAAGGAAGACTTTATTTCCTATTAGGAAGGGAAGCAGGAAGTTGGGGCCAGATGCTTGACCACTCTGCTCTCCTTCAGAAAGTATGCATATTGGGCTAGAATTATATCTATCTGTTCCTTCATGGAGTAGAGGTCTAGGGGATATGATTTTCAGGTTCAATCTAAACTTCTGTTCACTATTTCTTAATGGGGAAAGGAAGACCCAAGCTTTATATACAAGACTTTACTTCCTTCCCCCAAATATCATAATGAACACACATAGTAAGTAGCAAAGAAAACCATTTATCTAAGTGGATTGCTAAATAGAAATCAAAATATACGAAGGAGAATCTAAACTAGACAAAGTGATGGTGCTCTCTCATTGGGAATAAGGTAAGTCAGTTTAATCAAAAGAGAGAGTCCCAGATTTTATCCTAACGAAAATTTTCTAGTCTCTAGTGTAGCAAGCATGGTACAGGGATCTGATGAAAACTGCTAGTTACTTTTATGTTAGTTTCTTTCCAGAGTCTTATTCTACCTTCAGGAACCTGAAGTTATATTGGCACCAACATTTTCTCTAAAAGCTGAAAGCCAGAGGCACCAGAAGTAGCTGCCAAGCCTGAAGAGATGGAAGAGAAATCTGAAGAGAGTCAAGAGCTGATGCAGTTGGCTTCTGGACTCCAGAAAAGAAAAGCCCTAGACTTTTCCACATGGCCAAATCTCCCATTGTCTAACCTCCCTATGGCCTCCCAACCACTTGCCACCCTTAATCCTAACTAGGCTCCATTCTTCCTTGAACATGTAGTCCAGGTCCCTGGAGTTCTATTGCCTCATACACTACTTGGCTGCTCCTAGATCTCTCCCATGGTCTTTCTGTATATAAAGTTCATCTTGTCTTCATTAAAATGCTCAGATTCTTAAAATCTTGCCAATAGCTTACTAATGTTCAGACTCCTTAAGAGTCTGCCCAATATGACAGATGTTCTAATAAATCTTGTCTTTGGCTGAAAGAAGGCTTGGGTTGAATTCTTTCAGGCAGGACCTGTGTGTTGTGATTTTGGGGTCCCAGAACCCCTAAATCCCTAAACCTCAACAGCCAGAAGAGAATGAAACGAGTGAAGAGGCTTGGAGAGAATAGAGCCCTTATTTTTCCTGGTCTCTTTTTCCTAACTCGGCCTCATTCCTCATGCAGGTGCAAGGCATTGATTTCCACCAATAAGGCAAGCATCCCATATCATTGGGCTTTAGGACTGGTGTTACATTTCTCCCCTGATTTGAAACTCTTTGCAGTTCCTTGCCAATATTACATGGAAGAATTCCAATCACAAAAATTTTAGAATATTGTCTCATTGTTATCACTTTAAAATGGAATTTCCATTTTTATAATTTATTCTTTGACCCTAAATTATTTGGGATTAAGTTATTTATTCCCTAGCAGCTTCAAAAAAAATTTTCCAGTGATCCTTCAATATAATTTTAATCATACTGTGATAAAAAGGATATGTATAGTACCTCTATTTTTATAATTTTGTTTATGAGTTTTTTAATACCCTAAGACATTATCAGTTTTTATAAAAGTGCCATGCCCAATGCATTAAGTGCTTATCTGTTAAGTATTAAAATAAATTCATTGTCTCAGTTAACTTTCAGCAAAGTGTAATTTCCCTCTTATCTCTTTTAATTAAGTCTATTTTTTGTTTTGCCTTGTCTGAAATTATAATTACTAACTCAGTGTGTGTGTGTATGTGTGTGTGTGTGTGTGTGTGTGTGTGTGATCAGCTGAGGCATAATGGATTTTACTCCAAACCCTTATTTTAACTCTGTAAGTCTTTGTTTCAAATGTGTTTCTTATAAACAATATGTTGTTGGATTTTGCTTTCCAATCTATTTCTCCAGCCTCCTCCATTTTGTGGATAAATTCATCCCATTAACAATCATTATTGTTTATTTCCCCCTCTTCCAGTCTTTTCTCTCATACCTTTTCTTCCTTATACTGTATTTATTTTAAGTTACTACTCTTTTTCTTTTAATCTTTTCTTCATCATACCCTCTCCAAACTTAAGGCTTGTTTTGCTTATGACTAATCCTTCCCTGGGCCTACCTTCCCTCTTATATTCCTCTTTCTTCCATCCTGTTCTATCCATATGCCTCTTGAGTTGAATGTACTTCTACACCAAACTTAGTCCTCAGTTCTTGCGTCTCCTCAGCCAATTACAAGACTTTGTCATCATTTATTACCAACCCCTTAGTCATATACGGCCAGAAACAGAATGTCCCCCACTTTCCCAGACTAGAACTAGGAGGGGAATATATTTCTATGCCTTAAGGACAGTCCTACCCTGTACTCTCATAGATTAGCCCACCACTTTTACTGCTGAATATAATAAAGGCAGTGACATGAAACATTTGGAAGTCAGAGTCAATTTTTGAAAAGTTCTAAATGCCAAGCTGGGGCTTTTATATTTTATATAAAGGCAATAGGGATGTGGTTGGAGGGTGTTCAGAAGGATGGGATCAAGGGCACAAATTGAAGGACTGGCCTTGGCAATTAAAAGTGTCACTTAATCACCAATAACCACATAATCAAGTAGCCCCTTTTTTTGTCAATTAATTAATTATACTCTTACTCTTATAAGATATAAGAACAATAATTAGAAAATAATTATCTAGAGTCACAGTTTCCCATTCAAAATATATGTTCATTTCTTAGTCACTTGAATCTACTTTTTGTTCACAAACACTTCTTTTCTAAAAGCTAATGGAGACTAGCTAATAGTTAATGAGTAACACATTGATGTACTGACCCAGAGAACCTTGAGGATAAATAGTTGTTGCCCCTCTGGGAAACCCAACATTTCAATTCTAGTGAAAATCAGTCACCGGTCAATAAACATTAAGTGTCTTCTAGGGATACAAAGAAAGGCAAAAGACAATACCTGCTCTCAATGGGAGAGAGAACATGCAAACAATGATATACAATCAAAACAGATAGAGGATAAATTTTAAAAAATAAGCTGAGGGAAAGAACTAGAATTAAGAAGGATCAGGAAAGGCTTTCTATAGAAAGTGAGATTTTAGCTGGAATTTAAAGCCAGAAAGCCATTATTATTAATATTATTTAGGTTTTCAGTGTAGTTATTTGAACTCTAGACATTTACACTGCAAGTGAAGCCAAGAGATTATCATTTGAAAGAGATGAGCTTGATCTAGATAAGTCTTCAGAACTCTCAAATGATTTCTAAATCAATTTAATTGAAGAAAACATATTTATTCTTCAAATTCAAATTTTACTCTTCAAATTCAAATTAACTGCTGTTCTGGGCCAGGTCAGCCAGTCTAAAAGGTAGTCCAGTGGTCCTGGCTTGGGGCTGGAACAAAATGAAGGAGTTTATTTAACAATAGCATGGAAAGGAAATTCAGTAAGCATGACCAAGCTCTCCTAATCTTTGCAGGGATATTGGCCCCTATCATGTATTACCTTATCTTACTATTTCTTTTCATGTAATTGTCTTCCAGAATAAACTAGAGACAAGGATTGAATTGTTAACATTTCTCACAATGTCTCACTAACACAGTTAATTCTCAGTAAATACTTCTGAATGAATTTTTGACCTCCCAGCCTCCCCTTCCACCCATGCCAAATAAACACCAGGCTAACATCAGGTTCAGATTAGTTGCCTATCTTCCCTCTTATGCTTTTCTGCCTGTTCGGACTCTATAGTGACTGATCACTTTGACTAGAGCTGCTCCATTCTTCCAGGTTCCATTCAGTACATAAGAAGGCCACTGCCCACCTCCAGGGATAAGTCATAGCCAGCCCTAAACCTCCTACCTCTGTGCTGCCAAATCCAGAGGCTGTACCTACAGTCAGAGGGCCTTGATCCAGGGAAGAGCTTCAGGAAGACAGAGAGGCTGCCTAGGAACCTGGGAGAAAAGAATTTAAAAAAAAAAAAGAAGGATTTTTTAAGCTACTGAATAGAACTCCAACTTCAAGAGATTCATTATAGTAATGAAAGCCTAAATGGATAACAAGGATATTGTTTCAACAAATATTTGTTTATTGTTATTAGGCTGAGTTCCTTGAAAGAGGGAACAAACTTTTATATTTCTTCGTGCCTCTAGTGCTTAGCACAATGCCTAACAATGCTTACTGAGTAACTTATTGACTGAAACTGAGGAATGAGGAGAGGAAGCAACAAAGTTAGGGGAAAGGTACAGCTATCTGTGAAAATATGTAGTGGGAGGGGGAACTCCCTAATACTGAAACTCTCAAAAGATTCTGGTGTCAGGTCAGGACTATCTACTTTCTTCATGAAAAACTTTGCTTTGTCAGCTATGTTCTCAGACAGTGGTTTCTCCATTCCTAAGGACATAACATAGATGAACTGTGGTAGAACAAAATCTGTGAAGTAATGAATATTGTAAAAATGAGATAGTCTAGTATTATTGGGGTGCTTGGGTACCTGTGCTTGGACCTTCATTTCTCCCTAGCCTCAGAAACACTATCCCTGGCAGTGTCCCCCTAACCCAAGGACACTGGGCCTAGAAATTACTCATGAGTGGGCCCCAGAAAGACACTTATCTCTCTCCCTGGTGCAGTTACAAACTGTACCTGAAGGAATTATTAGTTTGAACTGGCTTTGCACTGGGTCATAAAGATATTCATACCCACTGGACTATCTATACTACCTCCCTACCTCATTATCTGTATCCTGGACTCCCCATTATATGTATTCTATTCTTAAGACATATGTATACTCCCTACATCTATCTTGTCAAACAAGACATTGATTGGTGGTAGACTGGGCAACCCTCAGTTGGCCCTGACTGCTACTTAACTTAGTGATGTAGCAGACCTAAAAACCACACCTCCCAATAACCCCCTCCTTGGGCTTTTCCTGGTGAACTCTGGGTAAATACCTGCCCTTTAGATACAAAAAGTGCATGTTCCTTTAAGAACTGACCACTCCTTAACCACTCCCTATGTTTTACTATATTTTACCCTATATAAACTTTAACTGTACCCCCCTAAGTTCACAGATTCTTTAAGAATCCTTGCCTGCTAAAAAGTGTAACAATAAATCTTTGCTAACTTGACTTAAAGAATGCTCGAGTCTGTGAATTCATTCCAGATGACCCTGTCTTGAACTAGGGTCTTTGAGAAGTCTCAGCCTCTCAGACTGCAACATTATGAGCAGGGTTTAGAGACAGAGGATGGGTTCAAATTCTGGCTCTGCTTCTGTCAGACCTTTAGCAAGTCACTTTAACTGCTCTTGATCTGTTTACTTCTAAAATATGGAGGTGAGACTAGATGATTTCCAAGTGCCTTTTTAGCTCTAAAATTCTACGGTTTTATAGAAAATTATCATGACCTTGTACAGCAATGTCCTATGTTGGAATAAAACTTTCTTCTGGTAGGGAGAAAATTATAGTTAGGGGGTAAGGGTAAGTATGGAAGATTGGGACCCTAGAAGAAGTCAGAGTACATGGTTCAGATAGGGGCTTAGTCAGATAGGGGCTCAGATGTTACAGGAAGGTCAGATGTCTGGCCTGGATATAACATTTTTTAGTGGAATAAGTTCTAAACAGTGGGTACAGTGGAGGTGTAGAAACAGCAGAAGTAGGCAGTGAATCACCTTATGACAGGAAATAGAGAAAGGAAGAAGTCCTGGGGAACACATAGATGAAGAGACTAGGAATAGGGAGTATTGGTGGTGCTAGCTGGTTGAGGCATGGAAGATCCCTGCTAGAGAGATAAGAAAGATCAAAAAAAGACTCAAGTTAATGTGGATATAGGTTATTGGGTGAAATTTCTGAAAAGAAAGCAATGCAATGGAGTTAAAGTATCAAAGTTAGTGAATCTGGGAGCGAGGTGGGTATCCTACTGACATAGAAGCTAAAACATTTTCAGTGGTGGTGATTTTCTTAAATAAAGTACTAGGTCCTTTTGGCTCATATACTCATGATGGTTTTATCCTTGGCAGAAACCTCTTTTGGGAGAGATAGCAATGATTTTGGAGTGTATCGGACCTCAGCTGCTGCTTTTCATTCTGGGTCTCTGGCTGATTCTACTTTTTCTGAACAAATATGACTCCATGAAGGCATAGGAATATTTCATAGGAATGAGTCATAGAAAGGTAACCAATGCAACACTTATAATCACTGTCATGTTTTATCAATTTAGAAAGGTGAAGGTGAGGAAGTTTCTAACAAATTGGTTAGAAACTAAGCAAAGTATAGATTACACTTCAGCTGTGAGTATCATGGAGTAACAAATAAACCCTTCCTCACCAGCACACACACAGCTTGTAGAGATGCTGAGCTACCTGAGCATAGAGATATATCATCATCAATTGTTGGGGTGGCTTACCTATTCCCCTTAACCAGACTATCTGTGCTTAATAATTGCCATCTTATGCCAGGTTATCAGTAGCACTGAGCTGATGGCTTTCCCATCAGGAAGCAGTTGACCATCCATGTTTCTTTCTTATTACATGTTCCTGATACCTTCCAGTGCTGAGCCTACATTCTGATAGACCCAGAAGAGGAATTTCTCAACTCAGTTTAATTATACCTGGTTTCAAGAAGGAGATTATTGGGGAAGAGAATTGTTCCTGTAATTGGCTCCCCTAAAGTCTGGCTGAGCTAACTGCTTTTTCCCTCACTGAATAAAATATGGAAATGCAAAACCAAGGAAGTGTGTGTTTCTCTGCTGAGGGCAAGGGAGAACAGTGCTAAGCTTGGTGTCAATGGTGTTTAGGTGACTTTGGGGCCACTAAATGTTAAGTGATTTGCTATGTGGTTCCTAGGGTGCCAGTGTGACTTAGGGATCCTTATTGCTAAATCTGGTGCTTCAGTTTTACCAGTCCTAAAATGGAGTGAGTACTCGGGTGACATGGATATACAGGCAGGTAGGCCTTGCAGTAGATAGAGCACTAGGCCTGTAGTCAGGAAGACCCAAGTTCAAATTTGACCTTAGGCACTTATTAGACATGTAACCTTGGGCAAGTCATTTAACTCTGTTTGTCTCAGTTTCCTCATCTGTAAAATGAGCTAAAGAAGGAAATAACAAACCATTCCAGTATCTTTGCCAAGAAAACCCCAAATGGGGTCATGAAAAGTTGGACGTGACTGAACAGCAACACCATGATAAAACACACAACCATTACGGATTAAGACATTGGTATTTTTGGACATGATTAGAGCAGGAATTTGTTTCACTTGACTACACAGGTTTGTCATAACAGTCTTATTTATTTATTTATTTATTTTACTTTCTCAATGAGGGGAGGGGAAAAGGGGATGGAGAAAATCTTGAAAATATAATAACAATGACAATAATATTGAACATTTATATAGCACTATGTGCCAGACCGTGTGCTAAACACTTCATACCTTTCTTAGTAATTTTCAACAATTATTATCCAATGAGTAAACATTTAGTAAGCACCTACTATCTGTCAGGTACCATGAACTAAATTACCTATTTAATCTAACTCTAGTACTCCACTAGGATTAAGGGGAATCTCTCTTGGTCTGCAGTTCTGTTAAAAGCTTGCTATGTTTTTTATCAAAAGCTTGAATTGTCTTGAGGTTGGATAGCTTTTATTCAATTTTTATTCCCCCTCTGGGAGAAAAGATTTTTTAAATTGTTTTTGTGTGTGTGTGTGTGTGTATGAGGCAATTGGGGTTAAGTCTTGCCCAGAGTCACACAACTAATGAGTGTTAAATGTCTGAGGATGGATTTGAACTCAGGTCCTCTTGACTCCAGAGCCAGTGTTCCATCCACTGCACCACCTAGCTGCCCCTGAAAAGATTTTTAATACCTGATATTTTAAAATAGCTGAAATTGTATGTCTAGTATGAGTTGTCTATCCATTTGTGAAAGTCTATTTTTGTGACTCTCTTAGTAGAAGTTGCCATAGTTCTATACTTTCCAACTAACATTTTGTGTGTACAAAACTATCTACTATGTACATATAAAGATATGTGAAAGTACAAATTACATACAGTGGGAAATCACACTACAGTAGATAGTCAGCTTTGCCTAATTAAAGAGAGAACATTTCTCAGTTCCAAAACTTACCTGCATCTAGCCAGCTGCAAACTTAGGTTCTTCTTTTCTTTGCTCCCTGAAAAGTCTGTATAATCTTTGCACAGGCTGTTTCCAATGCCCAGAATATACCCCTCACCTCCACCTCTTAGACAACACATGGGTCCTGCCTGAAAGATTTTGACCCAAGCCTTCTGGCTACTGCATAGGACGAGGGTCCAAACATGGGAAAGAACTGACTCTAAACCTTTCCTTTCTGTGTTGGCAGACCCAGAGAGGCTGCCCAGCTAAGACAGTAGGATTCAGTACAGAATAAGCCTAATGGATTCATAAAGTCTCCAGAGAAGCAAAGAAAAAGGGGAAAAGGAACTATCCTTTAAGTTCTCAAATCACACCAGGTATCCTTCCCAGGCGATTCTGTGTTAGCAAAAGGATTATGGATAATTGAGGAGTTTCAGTGTAGGTGACATTCCTGGACTGTCAAAATATCTGCCCCCTATTCCCTTTAGCTTTTCCTATTCTCTTTTTTGAATGGTTGAATCAACCTAAAAATGAGAGAAGCTTCCTTTTTCCTGTCAATTGCTGAGACAGGGCGTCAGTGATGATTCTTAGCACTGTTCCTAACTCTTGCTTCTCCCTGGGCTGAAGCCTCCTGGTTGCCAAGGCCCTTGGTATCTACATTTCAGATACAGTTAATCAGGACATAGTGAGACCTACTCTAAACTCAGAGGAAACAGGCCAGGAGAATCAGGATAAGGAAGGCCCTGGGGAGTCTGACCTAGGAGTTCTCAGTTATCTAGAGGAGAAGTAGTTTTGTTGTGATCTAAGGGTGCTGGTGATGAGGTCTAGAGGTTCAGGGGTGCTGGGACCCTGAGACCACAACATGTGGGTCCTGCCTGAAAGAATTCAACCCAAGCCTTCTTTCCACCAAAAACAAGGTTTATTAAAGATCTGCCATATTAGCCAGATTCTTAAGGAATCTGAGCAGTGGCTAGATTATAAGAATCAGAGCATCTTAATGGAGACAAGATGGACCTTACATACAGAAAAACTGTGGGAGGGATCTAGGAGTGGCCAAGTAGTGGAAGGGGGAGGTGTGAGGTAATAGAAAGCCATAAACCACATGGCCAAGGGAGAATGGAGCCTAGATAGGATTAAGGGTGGGAAGAGGCCATAGGGAGGTAAAGTAATGGAGGGCTAGGCTAGGTTAAGGGTAACAGAATTGGGAGATTGGATGTAGCCTCTATGAAAGACCAGTTGATGGGATTATAGCCTCAGGGGAATGCCAGAGTTTTGGCTATGTGGGAAAGTCCAGAGTTCTTCCCTATCACTGGGAACCCCAAAATTCAAGGCAGAAGGCATGGATCCTGCCTCAAAAGAATTCGACTCAAGTTTTCTTTCAGTCAGAGACCAGGTTTATTGTTTCACTAACAGAAGCAGGTGGGATTTTTAAGAACCTGTACATTTGATAAGATGAGACTGATCTTTTTTATAGGGGAAAAAGATTTGTGGGAAGATTTGGATGGGATCTAGGAGTGGCCAATAGGTTAGGGTGATCTGGCAGTAACAGAGAAGGGGTCTAGATGGGATTGGGAAGTAGCCTAGGGTGATCTGGAGGTAACAGACCTCCATTTTACAAGGGCTGGGCTGGGTCAGAGATAACAGAATTAAAGGCTGGGTCTGGGTCAGAGTCACAATGAAAGGACAGTTGAAAGAATTATTCTGGGATGAGCCGATGCCTCAGGTGAACATCAGGGACTGGGTCATGTGGGAAAATTTAGGGGAAGTTTGAAAGGGGGAGGAGGATCCAGAGCCAACATTCCATCAGTTTGGGATAGGAAGTGGAATAAAAACTGAGTTAGTTACCACTTTGAAGAATGGAGAGAGGAGGTGATGGGGTTGGGATCTGGGTCCCAGAAAGGAAAAACCCTGGACTTCCCCACATGGCCAAATCTCTGGCTTCTCCTGAGGTTATAATCCCATCAACTGGCCTTTCATTGTGTCTATACCCAATCTTCCCTCCATTGTCTGAGCTCCCTATGGTCCCCAGCCATTTCCCACCCTTAATCCTAGCTAGGCTCCATTCTCCCTTGGCCATGAGGTCCAGGTCCCAGGAGTTCTGTTCACCCCAGCTTACTGACCACTCCTAGGTTTCTCCCACAGTCTTTCTGTATATAAGGTCCACCTTGTCTCCATTAAGACGCTTAAATTCTTATAATCTAGCCATGGCTCAGATTCCTAAAATCTAGTCACTGCTCTGATTCTTAAAATCTAGCCAATAGCTTACTAATGTTCAGACTCCTTAAGAGTCTGCTCAATATGACGGATGTTCCAATAAACCTTGTCTTTGGCTGAAAGAAGGCTTGGGTTGAATTCTTTCAGGTAGGACCTGCATACTGTGATTTTGGGGTCCCAGGACCCCCTGAACCCCTAAACTGCATATGAGGGAGTATTTTTTTATGTAATCAGAAGGACCTGTTTAAGATACCTGTTTCAGGGCATGAATAATGCCTTTTCTCCTGGACAACCAGGTCATATCAGTTAGTAGTTGCTGTGTTCCTGAGGACATGATCTTTCCTGGATCCAAAACCATAAATTAATGAGTGATATAATAATAAACCAGTCTGACTTAATGGAAAGAACCCTGGGTTTGGAGTCAGAAGATTTAAGTTTAAATTCTGGACCCTGCTACTATAAGACTTTTAAAGTAAGTCACTTACCCTCATAAAGAGTCTGTTTCCTTATTGATAAAATATGGCTGTTGGACTAGAGTCTAGTATTTTGTCTTGTGTATTTAAAAACATTATTCTATTGAATCTATTGTTTGTCCTTCATTCTCAAAGAGGACCATGACATCAGGAAGATGATGCCATGACTAGCAAGTAAATTGGATTTAAGTGAGGGAGGGCTGTGCAAAGCCACCAGCCTCACTTTCTCCTCCAGAGTCATCTGGGTCTGGTGGCAAGATATATATCAGGATGACTGGATACAGCCCCCTGTTGAGTCTATAGGCTTTACCACAGTGTCAAAGGGGTCTGCATGTGGACTTCTAGGTCCTTGGGTGCAGCCTTTTAACTGAGTCCAAGTTTTACAGAACAAACCCTTTTATTAAGGGGATTTGTTCTGTGAAGTTTGGACTTAGTCAAAGGACTGCACTTGAGGACCTAGAGGGCTATATGAGGCTACATGTGGAATTTAATTAAGTTGTGGAAACAGCTGACAGGGCAAGGTCCTATGCAGTAATCCATTGCTCTGCTCTGTTTCCATAGTCCAGGCTTTGTAGATGTTTTCTTCCTCAGTCCTAATTGACAACTCTTTTAGTGAGGGGGAAAGGGTCATAAATTTTCTGTCCTCTTCTCAGGATTAGGAATTTTGTTGTGCTTGAGCTAATCTTTCCATGGTTATCTTTCCTCTTAATCCCATTCCCTATCCTCTTCTTTTTTTTCCATTAGTTTAATAGATTTCTAAACCAAACTGTGTAAATGTTCCATCTTCCTTCGCCTAGTTCAGATAAAAGTGAGATTCATCAGATGCCTGCTCACTCCTGGCCTTTCATCCACATTTGTACACCCTTCTTCTCACACATCCCAAGTATGGGAAATAGAAAATTCCAACTGTTATAAAGATGACCCCAGACTCAGTTCCGAAGACTGGTGTCTCAAAGACTTTTATTAAAGAGGTTGAAGTGCTTCGCAAGAAGCGGGCACACCTCCTTGGAAGGACAGAAAATGCGCGCAGTAAAAGAAGCCAGAGCAATCTTTATAGTTAGAAATTGCATAACTCCTCCCTTCTGGATCAGGATTGGTCCTAATCCTTCTGGGTTACAATCTTCCTTATATGCCCCACCCCTAACACACATTATGTGCCTAGAATTGTGTTATCACTCCTCCCCGGCCTCCCGACAGAGAAGTTAGCCCGTCTGTGCCGATTTCTTATCTACTTCTGTGGAAACTTAACTCTTTCATTTCTCACACAACTCTTTTTGTTTCTAGTAATGTTCGATATTGATCGGCGTCTGCTTATTCATCTCTCCAGTTTTCAGTTTCTGGATTGAGGCTTTTTGCCAGAACCAGGCTCCATCCCCCGATGTGCTTTTGGTTGGAGTGATCGACCTTGCTTGGTCTTTCCCTGTGTCCCCTGAGTTTTTGTGCTCTCAGGGTCCCCTCCCCCATATGCAAGGTTTGGAACACAGGATTTCCGGGACGCTCTCTAGTATCTCAGAACAATGTGTTGAAAGTTAGGTACCTCAGAGCCATCGGTCCTGAGTGTCCTGATCTAAGGATCACATTGGTCTCAGCCCTCTGCTGTTCCCTTGCTTCCAAAGTCCCCTGCTAGGGGCTTTCATACCACTCTGGGGCTTTCTCAGGGAAGTCTAAATTCTTGCTCCATCCAGACACATAGCATTGCAGACTAGGTGTGTCCCATCTCTGGTATCAACATGAATTAAAGTGAAAACCACTAATATAGCAAACATTATGATTTTTAATTAAGGGAAAAAATTATGGCTCAGGGCCTCAGCAACAAGTGCTGAGGTACACGAGAAGGGGGTTGGGTGCGGGGGTTATAGAGTACTAGGGCAGAGGGAAAGGGGTACAGTTCTTGGAATGGCCCAGCTGCAGGTGTGAGGGGGTTAGGACATTCCATGCTTTTACAAGGTAAATTGTTTTGCATAACAACGGAAAATCTAAAGAGAAAGTTTGGGAAACTGGAGAGGGGAGTAGAGTATTTACAAAATAGCCAGAGGCTGGGGGTGGGGTGGGGTGGTGATGGTAACATCTGGTCAGCCTCAGGAGATTCATGGGTCTGAGAACAGGGGCAAGTTAGCTTCAGTCAGCTGTAAGGTCAGCAGCAGTCAGGTCTTAATCAGCAGTTTTCAAAACTAATGATAGACCCCTAAAAGGCCTGAACCCCACAATAGATCACTACTCCTTGATTCCATATAGACTCCCCCCTCTCTGTTACCTCCCAGTTACCCCAGACTACTGTCCACTCCCATCCATTCAGATCTTCCCACAGTCTTATTGTATAACAGGTCCATCTTGCGTCCTTTAAAGTGTTCAAATTCCTTAAGAGTGTGGCCTGTTTGTCAATACAAGTGTCACCAGATAGCTAGAATTCTTAAAATCTCACCCATCCCAATAATAACAAACCTTGTCTCTGACTGAAAGAAGGCTTGGATCGAATTCATTTGAGGCAGGACTCACATTTTTTGCCCTTGAATTTCAAGGGTCCCAACACCCTAAGACCACAACACCAGCACGCACTTTTCTATTGCCCCTGGGCATTTAACTATCTTTTTGTGCATTTCTGGGAAGGAAGATGTCACTTATTGGAGTTTTTCATTGGATTTCTTCACCATTATTCAATCTGATGAGGAATTCAAGGTTTTGATAAAGTAGGTACCTATGAGGTAGCTGACCTGGCTACCTCCCCATTCAGGAAACCATTTTGGTAGGAAGTTCCCTCCTTCATTTTATTTTTTTTAAACATTTAAAAATTATTTATTTTTAGTTTTACATTCACTTCCATAAGATTTTCAGTTTTAAATTTTCTCCCTTTCTTCTCCTCCTCCTTCCCCAAGACGGAGCGTACTCTGATATAGGATTTACTTACATGTTCATAGTAAGCATATTTTTACATTAGTCATGATGTATAGAAGAATCAGAACTAATGGGAGGAACCATGACAAAGAAGAAATAAAACAAAACAACAAAAGAAAAGAAGAGCAAATAATATGCTTCCATCTGCATTCAGATTCCATGGTTCTTTTTCTGGATATGAATAACATTTTCCATCATGAATCTTTTGGAGACGTTTTAGATGCTTGCATTGCTGATAAGAGCTAAGTCTATCAAAGTTAGTCACTGCACAATGTGGCTGTTACTGTTGTGTGGGACAGTGACCATTGAAATCAAGAGTTTGGAGTCTGAATCAGAGATCAGAAAAGGTCTTTATTCTTTCTCATGAGAAAGGACACAGCCCTTGCTGCTCAAGCCCAAGCAGCCAGGGAGTGCGGCCGCTGTGAGAAGCAAAGTTTTATAGCTCTAAAGCATGTCCCCTCCCACTCTCTTACCTCTTTCACCCGTTGGCTGGGTACTCAAGGAGTACAATCTGAATGCGGCAACTAATGTCCCATAGAAGCAAACATACCCAGATTTGGTAGCTAGATGCATTTGTGCACCAGGAAGCGGAAGTGACCAGGAGTTGCCTGTGCCGACATGGACTTGGAGAAGGGGGAAGCTTAACTCAGGGTTTTTCTAGAAGAAAAAAACTTAGGCCTGAGGGAACTGCACTTTAGGCCATCTCTCACACTGTGTACAACGTTCTCTTGGTTCTGCTCACTTCACTCAGCATCAGTCCATACAAGTCTTTCCAGATTTTTCTGAAGTCTGCCTGTTCATCATTTCTTATAGCACAACAGTATTCCATTACATTCATACACTACAACTTGCTCAGTCATTCCCCAGTTGATGGGCATCCTCTCAATTTCCAATTCTTTGCCACCACAGAAAGAGCTGCTATGAATATTTTTGTACTTGTGGAACCTTTTCCTATTTTTATGATCTCTTTGGGATATGCCTTCTTAATTTTAAAAGATTTCAATAGTCAGACCCTCTCAACTGACAGAGCAGATACAAATTTATCTTTGTTATTTATATTTATATCACAATATTAATTATACTTGTAATTTATAATATATTCATTATATTTATTGTTATTTATATTATTTATATTTGTATTATTTATCTTTTTTTAGTACAAACTAAAAATATTAAGAAATAATATGTCTCTTTCTAAAAACTCTTTCAAACTTGTCCCCTTAGAAAGGTGGGTTAGGTTAGGTCAAGAACAAAAGGCCATTCTTAGGAAAATGGATTGAAGATGTTTACCAAATTTGGAACTAAGAGTACCTCTGGTCTGATTAAGAATATCATCCCCAGAAGTGATTGAGCTATTGACCTATCTAAGGGAAATCTCCTTTGAAGCATCCCCTGAAGCAAGAGTGCTATGACCCACTCTTTTCCATTCAGAAATGACCCTTTTCACTCTTGAGGGGAATATCTAGTAGTTATGACCATTCGGAATGCTAACCTCAAACTGTCTTTTAATATATTGTAACCCTTTCCTTGTTTAATATTCCTATACAAGTTACTACAAATCATCATGGACAAGAGAAATGTCCAAGAGTGTGGGGACACTGTGCCAGAATAGTTTTAAATTAAATAGTTTCTGGCAGACTTGTACCTAAAATGTAGAGTACAGCATCAATATTTTTTCTTTGATAGCAAGTTGCCTCTTTCCAGTTAGAGGTATTTAATTCCCTGATCATACTTCCTTTCACTGGGGAAAAAAAAGTCCCATCTTTGCTGAAGGAGGAATGTTGTTATTATTATTTGTCTTTAGTTTTCCAAGAGGACCAATGACATCACAGGTGATGTCTTGACTTGCATGTGAATTGGATTTAAATGAGGCAGAGTTGCAAAAAATCATCACCTTCACTATCTCTTCCTGCGTCATCAAAGTCCAGTGGCAGAACATAAGTCAAGACAACTGGTGATGACCCAGGATACAGTAGATGAACTTGGTGTCTTCAATGCCTGACCAAGCTCTAAGCACTCCACAGCCACCTGCTTCAGCTGTCTTCATGGTGGTTGAAACAAATTGTTCTCATTGCCCCATTCTGCCAGAGGAAGTCTTCCCGTGCTTGGAGTAGACATGCCCCTAACTCACTGACAGGTTTGAGGCCTGTCACTTACTCTCAACTTGGTTTATCCCTTCTGCTGAGATGGTTTACTGGGACGGGTTGCTGTGCATGCTACAGCTTCTTGGAGCCACAGGCGAGGATTGAGTGAATCAGGTGGACACTAAAGGTAGATGAGCAGCCCTGAAAAAGACTTGGTAAGCCCTCACACCAGAGGTGCCAGTCTTCCTGAACGCCCTATGCACCTATGTAGAGAGTATGAAAACACTCAAACAGATGACCCAAAAGGGCTGTGGGAAAGGAGGTATATAATCTTTTTCCAGGCAAATTCACAGGTAGTAAGAATTTGTTCTTCCTGATCTGAAACAGTGTTGCCCCCAGTAAAAGAATGACTAGAAATCATTCTGAAAGAATTTCACATAATTCTTAGAGAACATAATGGTGGGGCTAAGAGCTAGATATATTATTTAACAAGGAGAGTAAGCCTATGCCTAGGGATGCCAAAAAGGAAAGGTACTGTGAGAGGTAAGGAGCGATTATATTTCCATATAAGGAAATTGAGAGAAAAGGTAGCTCTAGGTCAGAGGTTCTGGAACCTGCTAAAAGTGGATGAAATTGGTTGTTTAATTAAAGAGGCTGGAAGTAGGACCAAGGTTGAACTTTACTTAGAGTGTGCATGCGTAATGGGCTCATCAATTCTAACTTCTACACCCAGAGGGGAGCAATAGCACAGAACTAGGCACATTTCATATGTTAGCAGGAGGAGAGACATGTTATAAAGTGAGAGTATCAGGAAGATTGTAACCCGGAAGAGCAGGGACCAATCCCGGCTCTGAAGGGAGGGACAAGAAGGAACTGACTACATAAAAGACTTGCTCTGGCATCTGTCAGGGTGTGTCTGTCTTTTTGGGGGGGGTACCACACTCACCCACTTCTTGCAAGAACCATTAGTCTCCTTTGATCACTTCAGTTTAAGTTTTGTTTCTTAAGGGAAGATGAAACTCCACATGGCATGTTTCTAGGGGAACAGTGAGTTGTGGCTGCATGCTTGGGCTAAGCCCCTATCCTTACCAAGGAGTGACTGAACCCCGTTTCTCACAGTATTATTAAAAAATATTTGACTATGCTAGTAATCAACATGGCACAACCAGTGTGCACAAACATACCAAAATGATACATATACTGTTATCTGAAACTGATTTAATGACTAATCACCCACCTCCTCCTAGAAACTGATGTGCTGATGAAAATGTATCCACCAAAAGTTTTATGAAATTTGAGTGCTTACAACAGCCTACAAAGAACCATTCTGTCACTAGGATTAGGGTCTCCTTCCAATGTGGGTACTTTCTTGATCTTTTTGTTTCTTTTCTAGGCAGTTCCTTTTAGTGAAAGGTCATAAAGACTCTAGAGAAGTACTTCCACTGGTTGCCCAAGCTAATGCTACTGGTACTGGGGCTAGCTAAGCTCACATTCCTTGGAGAGACCCAAAAATATGCACAAGATTATAGCAGCAGAAATGAGAGCAATCCCCAAAGGTAACTGCTCAGATTCAGTGCCAGATGGTTAAATTCACCTTACTCTTATCAATACAAGGTTAAGTTAGTTTGGGTTGTATTAAAAGGGGCTGAGAAGTGGAGGAAAATAATATATGTTTCATAGGCCAGAAGTTAGTAACCTACTTTTACTAAATGAGTCACCATTACTATTGGGGTTCACAGAAAATAATTGAGAAAAGTAACTGATCACATGCTCTTATTTGTATTACTGCTTAATCTTAAATTTGCAGCAAGTGCCCTCTAAATAAGTGATTTTGTGATAAATTAACCACCATACCCAGGAAAGAAACAGATTACAAACCAGGAAATGAAATATCCTAAAGAGGTTTATTGAAAGATTTTCCCTATGACCAGTAGGGGGCTCTAGAGGGCTGTAGATGAGGTGGTCTGGTAGACGTGATTGCTCAGGTCTGTCTCAAATTGGGTAGAGACTAGTTAGGAATTGATCGGCATATTCCAGAGATCCCAGGAGGGTTGCTGTACCAAACATAACTTTCTACCATCTATATAGGAAGATATTCTTAATCTTTGTAAGTATGTATGTGTGCGTGCGTGTGCGTGTGTGTGTGTGTGTGTGTGTGTGTGTGTGTGTGTGTGAGAGAGAGAGAGAGAGAGAGAGAGAGAGAGAGAGAGAGAGAGAGAGTTGGCAGTTTGGTAAAGTCTATGGATGTCCTCTCAAAATATTGTTTGTTGCTTACATTCACAATGGGAAGGAATGCTAAATTTCAGTTAGAAGTTCGTGAAAATTAAGATGTGATTTTTTTTTCCCCATCTAAGTTCACAGATCCCCTGAATCTCTGACCTAGACAGTATAAAGAAATATGATTTCAGATCAGCTAATGTAAACAGAGTGGGGCAGCAAAGTACCAGCAACTGGTGATAGCTCCCCTGTTACCACCCTTAATGATGGTGCCCCAGTTTTCCCTTTTTATACCAAAAAAACTCTGACAAACACTAAGGGTGTTTCAATTTTCTTGTTCCTAGGGATTTTAAGACAGGGATTGGAGGAGCATATTTTTTTTTTCTTCTCTGTTTAGGATACAGAAATCTATTATCTGTAGGAATGAGATACTTACCCCAACATGACTTATCTTGCAAATCTGAGCCTAACTATAAGTGAATATAGGGCAGCTGGTGGCACAGTGGATAGAGTGCTGGGCCTGAAGTCAAGAAGACCTGAGTTCAAATCCAGCCTCAAACACAAAATAGCTGTGTGACCTTGGGCAAGCCACTTAACCCTTAGTTTGCTTCAGTTTCCTTACTTGTAAAATGAGCTGGAGAAGGAAATGGCAAACTGTTCCAAGTATCTTTGCCAAGAAAATCCCAAATGGGGTCGTGAAGAGTCAGACACAACTGAAAATGATTGAACAACAACAACATAAATGAAAACAGATGGATAATAAAGTTAGACAAAAAAGAGGTGTTTGAAACATTCCTAGAAAGAAGCCAGACCTGAAGAGATTGTTTGTTCCTCAAACATCCCAGACAACAGAAATGAAAGAAAGGAAATAAATACAGCAATTGAGGACAACACCAGCCAAATAACAACAATCCATTAAGACTTATCTTTCTAAATGTATTTAAAGAGACAAGGGTAAAAGCAGAAGTCAAATGGAAGTCATGGTGGAGAAATAGGCCTGAAACATCTTGGGCTAAACCTCACAACACCCCAAATCAACAGTCATGGTCAACTGAAGGAAATAGGGAGGTCTTTAATTTGGAGACAAGAAGACTCAGGGGAACCTGATAATTGTCTTTAGATATTTGAAAGACTCTCAAGTGGAAATGAAATTATCTTTATTTTGGTTGGCCCCAAATGACAGAAATAGGTGTAATGTGTTGAAGTTGCAAAGAGAGACTTTTATTATCAAGGTAAGGAAAATTTCCTCTTGATTAGCCCTGTCCCAAAGTGAAAGGGTTTGCTTTGGAGGTAATGGTTTCCCTTTATGGGCTGTCTTCAAACAAAAGCTAAAACACAACTTCTTGGATGTGTTATAGTGAGGATATCAGTGGCTGGGGTTGTTGTTCTCTCCAGGCACCCATTTGGGGTTTTCTTGGCCAAGACAGTGGAGTGGTTTGCCATTTCCTTCTCCAGCTCATTTTATTGATGAGGAAACTGAGGCAAACAGGGTTAAGTGACACAGGATCACACAGCTAGTAAGTGTCTGAGGCCAAATTTGAACTCAGGAAGATGAGTCTTCCTGACTTTAGGCCTGGCACTCTATCCACTGCACCACCTAGCTGCCCCCCTTGTAGGTTATAGTTAACTTCTAATTCTGAAATTATGTGATTCTATAATTTTATGAATACCTTCTACAGGGCCTAATCAGTCGAAGTCACATAGTAGGCGCTTAAGAAATGCTTGCTGGATAGTGGCAAAGAATTGAAAATTGAGAGGATGCCCATCAATTGGGGAATGGCTGAGCAAATTGTAGTACATGAATGTGATGGAATACTATTGTGCTATAAGAAATGATGAACAGGTTCAGAAAAACCTGGAAAGACTTATATGGTCTGATGCTGAGTGAAGTGAGTAGAACCAAGAGAACATTGTACACAATAACAGCCATGTTGTGTGATGAGTAATATTGATAAACTTAACCCTTCCCGGCACTACAAGGATCTAAGACATCTCCAGAGGCCTTGTGATGGAAAATGCTATCCACATCCAAAGAAAGAACTATGGAAGTTGAATTGCTATTTTTTTTCTCTTCTGTTGAGTTTTGTTTCCTCTTTCTGATGATTCCTTCTATTGGTTTTAATTTTTACTTACAACATCACTAATGTGAAAATATGTTTAATAGGAATGTAAATGTATAGCCTATATCAGATTATGTGCCAGCTAGGGGAGAGTAGTGGGGAGGAAGGGGCAGAAAAATTTTAAACTCAAAAGCATATGGAAGTGATTATTGATAAATCAAAATAAATTTATATATTATATATGTATATATATGTATATGTGTATATATATATGTGTGTGTGTGTGTGTGT
>NW_020954672.1:880676-903241 GCF_900497805.2 Vombatus ursinus
CCCTCAAAATAACTTTAAATAATGATTCTAAACAAATTCTAGAGCAGCAGAACCCACAAAAAACAGAATAAAACAATTTTCCAGCCCAAGACAACTTAGAATATTGGCAGGAAAGGTCTGTTGCACCAGGATGTGAAAGAAATACAGTCCAGAGCAGGTTGTGCCGGCAGAGACCTGGCCCCAGCAAACCCAGAGCAAGCCTTGGGGCAACTGAATCACTGGCAGCAGTGGTAGTTTCCAGACCTCTCAGCCCACAGATGCCAAAGACAACTTAGAAGGTTAGCAGAAAAGGTCTGTCACACCGGATGAGAGTGGAGCACAGTCCAGAAAGGGTTGCGCCAGCACAGCCTGAGCCCCAGGAAACCAGGAGCAGGCCTTGGGAGTCACTGAATCAGCAGCAGCAGCTGCTTCCAGAGCTCTCAGCCTACAGATGGTAAGAGGGTTGAACAGCTGCTCAGAAGGAGATTATAAGCGTCTCTTTGTTAGCGCTGTTGCTTGCAGGCAGGATTCTGTTGCTTTGCCCGTACTTGGATCCAGGTCACGGTCCTGGGTGGCAATCCCAGGGCGAGGAGGAGCATTAGCACACCAGAGTGTGTGGCCACACTGGAGCAGGGACCCTCCTCACAGTTCCAAAGCAGAAAAGAATGCTTGTGGTCATTCACAAACCAGAGCATAGGCCTGGAGAATAGTAAATATCTTTCCATAGATCATACCATCTTGGAAGAACTGAAACCTTACAGGTCCCTAGAAGTATCTCTGAAAATAGCTGCACAAAACCCCTGAAGTTTGGGACAGTGTGCTCTCCACCCTGGAAGCAGAGCCCTACTTTAACAAAGAGTTAAAAGTCAAGTAAGAGGCTGGGGAAATGAGCAAACAATAGAAAAAAATTCTGACTGTAGAAAGTTACTATGGTGACAAGGAAGATCAAAACACTCAGAAGAAGATAACAAAGTCAAAGCTCCTACATCCAAAGCCTCCAAGAAAAATATGAATTGGACTCAGGCCATTGAAGAGCTCAAAAAGGATTTTGAAAACCAAATAAGAGAGGTAGAGAAAACATTGGGAAGAGAAATGAGAGTGATGCAAGAAAAAGATGAAAACAACAAGTCAACAGCTTGGTAAAGGAAACACAAAAAACTACTGAGGAAAAAAACACCTCAAAAAGGTAGACTAGGCCAAAAGAGGCACAAAAGACCAAAGAGGAGAGGAATGCCTTAAAAAGCAGAATTGGTCAAAGCTGGAATGGAGTGGGCACCATGGCTGGTATCACCACCATCGAGGCAGTGGAGTGCAAGATTCAGGTTCTGCAGTAGCAAGCAGATGACGTTGAGGAGAGGGCCAAGCATCTCCAGTGGGAAGTGGAGGGGGAGAAGTGGGCCCACTAACAGGCTGAGGCTAAAATGGCTACCTTGAACTGTCGGATCCAGCTGGTTGAGAAGGAACTGGACCATGCTCAGGAGTGCCTGCTGACCACTCTGCAGAAGCTAGAGGAGGCGGTGAAGGCAGCTGATGAGAGTGAGAGCAGTATGAAGGTCATTGAAAATCAGGCCTTGAAGGATGAAGAAAAGATGGCATTGCAAGAAATCCAGCTGAAAGAGGCCAAACACGTCACAGAAGAGGCAGACAGGTAGTATGAAGAGGTGGCCCGCAAGGTGGTGATCATTGAAAGGGACTTGGAGCACACAGAGGAGCGGGCCCAGTTGGCTGAGTCCAGTTGCTGGGAGATGGATAAACAGATCAGATTGATGGACTAGAACCTGAAGTGTCTGAATGCTGCTGAAGAAAAGAATTCTCAGAAAGAAGATAAATATGAGGAGCATATAAAGATTCTTACTGATAAACTCAAGGAGGCAGAGACCCATGCTGAGTTTGCTGAGAGATTGATAGCCAAGCTGGGAAAGACAATTGATGACTTGGAAAATGAACTGAAATGCACCAAAGAGCAGCACCTCTACATGCAAAGGATGCAGTTTTACTTGATAATTTCTTGAAAGATGATGTCTAGACTCTCTTTTTGATCATGGTTTTCAGGTGGTCCAATAATTTTTAAACTATCTCTCTTAGATCTATTTTCCAGGTCAGTTGTTTTTCGATTGAGATATTTTACATTGTCTTCTATTTTTTCATTCTTTTGGTTTTGTTTTACAATTTCTTGATTTCTCATAAAGGCACTAGCTTCCATTTGCTCCATTCTAATTTTTTTTTTTTTTTGGTGAGGCAATTGGGGTTAAGTGACTTGCCCAGAGTCACACAGTTAGTGAGTGTTGTCAGTGTCTGAGGCCGTTTTTGAACTCAGGTCCTCCTGACTGCAGGGCTGGTGCTCTATCCACTGTGCCACCTAGCTGCCCCACTCCATTCTAATTTTTAAAGAAGTATTTTTTTCAGTGAGCTTTTGGACTTCCTTTTCCATTTGGCCAATTCTGCCTTTTGAGGCATTCTTCTCCTTATTGGCTTTTTAGACCTCTTTTGCCATTTGGGTTAGGCTATTTTTTAAGGTATTATTTTCTTAAGTATTTTTTTGGGTCTCCTTTAGCAAGCTGTTGACTTGTTTTTCATGATTTCTTGCATCACTCTCATTTCTCTTCCCAGTTTTTCCTCTACTTCTCTTACTTGCTTTTTTGAGCTCTTCCATTGCCTGGAACTGATTCATATTTTTCATGGAGGTTTTGGATGTAGGAGCTTTGACTTTGTTGCCTTTTTCTGGTTGTATGTTTTGATCTTCTTTGTCACCAAAGAAAGATTCTATAGTCTGACTTCTTTTGTACTATTTGCTCATGATCCCAGCCAATTATTTGACTTTTAAACTCTTTGTTAAGGTAGGGGTCTGCTTGCAGTGTGGAAAATGTACTGTCCCAAGCTTTGGGGGTTTTTTGCAGCTATTTTCAGAGATACTTCTAGGGACTTGTAAATTTTCAGCTCTTCTAAGGTGGTATGATCAAAGGCGAGGTGTTTATTCTTTTCCTGGCCTGGGCTCTGATCTATGATTGACCACAAGCACTCTTTTCTGCCTTGGAACTGTAAGGGGGATGCCACCACAAACTCCACCACAGCAATGCTCCTCCTCTCCCCAGGACCACCACCCAGGACTGCGACCCAGATCCAAGCATGGGCAAAGCAAGAGAATCTTGCCTCAGTGCCAACAAAGAGACCCCTGCAACAAAGAGACCCCCTGCAATCTCCCTCTGATCAGCTGCTTGATCCCACCTCTGTCTGTAGGCCAAGAGCTCCAGAAGTAGCTGCTGCCCCACGGCTGCACCAGGACTGGGGCTGGACAGAGTTCCTCTCTCACCGTGGTCGATAGACCTTTCCTACTGACTTTCTAAGTTGTCTTTGGCACTTGTGGGTTGAGAAATCTGGAAACTAATACAGCTGCATGTGATTCAGTCCCCTGAGGCCTGCTCTAGGTTTGCTGAGGCCTGGTCTTTGCTGCACCCAAACTGAACTGTGCTCCTCTCCCAGCGTGGTACAAGAGACCTTTCCTGTAACTTTCCAGGTTGTCTTGGGCTGGAAATTTGTTTCACTCTGTCTTTTTGTGGGTTCTGCTGCTCTAAAATTTGTTAGAGTCATTTTTTACAGGTATTTGGAGGGGTTTGGAGGAGAGCTCAAGCAAGTCACTGCTTCTACTCTGCCATCTTGCCTCCACTCTCCATGTCAATTTCACCAAACCATGCAGCTTTCCCTTAGAGATCACAGATGGACTAAGGGCTGAGCACTTTTGGGAACAACATTTAAAGGAACGTAAGCACAATGCAATAATGTCCTTAAAAGCATATTGTATGATGTATGCATTTTGTAATTACCTTTTTTCTTGTTGTAGCAACCATTTATAAGACATTCCAGATAATTCCCCAGCTCCCCTTAGGCTGCATCTAATCACTTTTCTTCCTTTTGGATGGTAAATCTTTCTACCTAAACAATGCCCTTTCTTCATAGAAGAGGGAAGGAAGTATTAGCTTGCCCTACTGAGAGCTGAACATAGCCCAAGAAAAGACTCCACCAAGGGAAACCTCAATGCTCTGTAGCAAGCACCAGCCAAACCAAAAAGGTCATTCCAGGAGGAGTTTGCCAAAAAAGAGTTCAGGTTTTCAGCTTTAAGGTATCTTGGTGTGTGTTTTTTTTCCCTCTTTTTCTCTCTCTCTTAAACATTTGTATCAATAGCAAGCAAGCAAATTACACAGACAAAACCTCTCTGAGACCAAATTGTCTTTCCTCTCCTCATTCACTCACAGAATGCATCATGTGCTCCAGAAGTTGGGGTGTCTATGCCTATCCCTACTTCACATTCTTTCAAAAATAATGGGGTTTTTTTTTTGGTCACTGATTAGCCAAGTGAAATTCATCTCATTATCTGTTTTTGGGTCTGAAGCTGCTGCCTCTAAAAGTGCCATCTCATTGTGCTTTTTATCACTCAGTACTGGAGAAATCTTGAATAACTTGTGTACAAAACTTTTTTTAAAATTTTATATATTTTTTTTGATGACACTTTATTTCTTTCAGGTGGGGAGCACCAGGACCACCCCCACCCCACCTTCACCCCCACCTTGCTGTGAGTGCTCTCTGTCTGCAGCCCATGGGCTGGCAGTATGCTGATCTTTTTTAATTCTTTCTTTTTTTTTGGTGAGGTGTCTATTAGGTCTGTGTTAGGTTTGCATCATGCAGCTTATTGGCTTAAATGTACTGTCCTTTGATGTGGTCTATTTGGGAGCCAATCTGGAGAAAGAGGAACCAATAGTGCAAGTGTTTTGATACTGAAAATTGACAAAATATCTTTTGAAATAAAGAACCAATCCCTCCACAACAACAACAATAATAAAAACAAAAGCAGCAATGGTCAAACGGAAAAATAGGCCCAAAAATTCACTGAAGAAAAAAAACTCTTTAAAAAATAGAATTGCCAAATGGAAAAGGAGGTCCAAAAGCTCACTGAAGAAAAAATTCCTTAAAAAGTAGAATTGAGCAAATGGAAGCCAATGACTTTATGAGAAATTAAGGAACAATAAAACAAAACCAAAAAAAAATAGAAGACAATGTGAAATATCTCATTGGAAAAATAGTAGACCTGGAAAATAAATCCAAGAGAGATAATTTAAATGACTACCTGAAGGCCATGACCAAAAACAGAGCCTAGACATCATCTTTCAAGAAATTATCAAAGAAGACTGTCCTGATATTCTAGAACCAGAGGGTTAAATAGAAATTGAAAAAATCCACTGATAACCTCCTGAAAGAGATCCCAAAATGAAAACTCCAAGGAATATTATAGCCAAATTTCAGACCTCCCAGATCAAGGAGAAAATATTGCAAGCTGTCAGAAAGAAACAATTCAAGTATTGTGGAACCACAGTCAGGATAACACAAGATTTAGCAGCTTCTACATTAAAAGATTGGAGGACTGGAAATATGACATTCTGGAAGACAAAGGAGCTAGGATTACAACCAAGAATCACCTACCCAGCAAAACTGAATTGAATCCTTCAGGAGAAAAAAATTGATATTCAATGAAATAGAAGACTTTCAAGCATTCTTGATAAAAAAAAACAGAGCTGAATAGAAAATTTAATTCTCAAATACAAGACTCAAGAAAAGCACAAAAATATAAACAGGAAAGGGAATTCACAAGGGACTTAATAAAGTTAAACTGTTTATATTCCTACATGGGAAGATGATACTTGTAACTCATAAGAACTTTCTCATTATTAGGGCAGATAGGAGTATACATAAACAGAGGGCACAGGTGTGAGTTGATTATGAAAGGATGCTATCTTAAAGAAATAAAATTAATGGGTGAGAGAGGAATGTACTGGGAGAAAGGGGAAGAGAGAGGTATAAAAGGTAAATTATCTCACATGAAAGAGTCAAGAAAAAGCTTTTACAGTGGAGGGGAAGAGAAGGGTGGTGAGGGGGAGTGAGTGAACCTTACTCTCATTAGAATTGACTCAAAGAGGGAATAACACACACACATACTCAGTTGGGTATAGAAATCTATCTTACTCTACAGGAAAGTAAGAGTGGAAGGGTATAAGAAAAGGGGGGTAGTGATAGAAAGGAAAGCAGATTGGGGGAGGGGATAGTCAGAAGCAAAACACTTTTGAGGAGGGACAGGGTGAAAGGAGAATGAGAATAGAATAAATGGGGGGGATAGGATGGAGGGAAATACTGTTAGCAATAATAACTGTGAAAAAAAATTTTGAAGCAAGTTTCTCTGATAAAGGCCTCATTTCTTGAACATATAGAGAACTGAATCAAATTTGTAAAAGTAAGAGCCATTCCCCATTGATAAATGATCAAAATATATGGATAGTTTTCAGATGAAGTAACCATAGTTATCTATAGCCACATGAAAAATGCTCTAACTCACTATTGATAGGAGAAATGTAAATTAAAACAATTCTGAGATACTATCTCATGCCTATTAGGTTGGCTAATAGGACAGAAAAGGAAAATGACAAATGGTGGAGGGGGTATGGGAAAAATGGAGCATTAATGCATTGTTGGTTGTAGTTGTGAACTGATTCAACCATTCTGTAGAGCAATTTGGAACTATGCCCAAAGGGCTATAAAACCATGCACACCTTTTGACCTAGCAATACCACTACTAGGTCTGTACCCAAAAGAGATTAAAAAAAAAAGGAAAAGGACCTATATGAACAAAAATATTTATAGCATTCTTTTCTCGTGGCAAAGAATTGGAAATTGAGGGGATGCCCATCAATTGGGGAATGGCTGAACAAGTTGTGATATGTGATTGTGCTATGGGAAATGATAAGCAGGATACCCTCAGAAAAGCTTGGAAAGACTTGCATTAGCTAATGCAAAGTGAAATGTACTGTGTACAAAGTAACAGCAATATTGTAAAGTTAAAGCTAAGAATGACTTAGCTATTGTCAGCAATACAGTGATCCAAGATAAACTCTGAAGGACTTATGATGAAAAAGGCTATCTGTTCCCAGAGAAAGAATGATGGTGTCTGAATACAGATAGAAGCATACTTTTTAAACTTTATTTTTCTTGTTTTTTTTTTTCTGTTTTTTTTCACATGATTATTATGGAGATGTTTTGAATGACTACACACTTATAACCTATATTGAATTGCTTGCCTTTGCAATGAAAGGGAGAGGGGAGGGAAGAAGGAAGAGAATTTGGAACTCAAAGTTTTAAAGACAAATGTTAAAAATTATTTTTCCATATAACTGAGGAATAATAAATTAATAAAAATGGAAAAAATGGAAAAAAATGCTTGTGATCAATTGTGGGGGACAATTCATATACAAAGATAAAAACAAAACAGTCCCTGTGCTCAAGGAACTTACATTCTACTAAAGAGGTTGAGGGGTTCATCATGTGCACAGATAAGAAAATACAAAGTATATTCATATTAATACCTTATAATTAGTACATGGGCTGGGGGATCAGGAAAGACCTGTTACAGGAGGTGGTACTTGAGCATTGCTTAGAAGTAAGCTGGTGGGGTGGAGCCAAGATGGCAGAGTGAAAGCAGTGACTTGCTTGAGCTCTCCCCCAAACCCCTCCAAATACCTATAAAAAATGGCTCTAAACAAATTCTAAAGCAGCAGAACCCACAAAAAAAAAAAGAGTGAAACAAATTTCCAGCCCAAGACAACCTGGATGGTTAATCAGAAAGGTATATGGTGCCAGGTGGGGAGAGGAGCGCAGTTTGGCGTGGGCATGCAGGCCACAGTGACCCTGGAGCAGGCCTCAGAGGACTGAATCACAGGCAGCTGTGGTGGTTTCCAGACTTCTCAACCCACAAACACCAAAGACAACTTAGAAGGTCAGTAGGAAAAGTCTGTTTCTGCAGTGAGAGAGAAGCTAGTCTCAGCCCGAAGTGCAGCCTCGGGGTGGCAGCTGCTTCCTGAGCTTCCAGCCCACAAACTGAGGGGAAATTAGGTGGCTGATCAGAGGGGGTTTGCAGGGATCTTTTTGCCAGTGCTGAGGCAGGAATCTCTTGTTCTGCCCGTGCTTGGATCTGCGTCAAAGTTCTAAATGGTGGTCCTGGGACGAGGAGGAGTGCTGGGGTGGTGAGCTTGTAGTGGTAGTGAAGAGGAAATCTTCCTCACAGTTCCAAGACAAAAAAGAGTGCTTGTGATCACTCATAGACCAGAGCACAGGCCAGGAAAGGAGTAAACACCTCGCCCCTTATCATACCACCTTGGAAGAACTGAAAATTTACAGGTCCCTAGAAGTATCTCTGAAAACAGCTGTACAAACCCCCGAAACTTGGGACAGTACATTCTCCACATTGGAAGCAGACTTTTACCTTAATAAAGAGTTTATAACTCAAGTAATTGGCTGAAATCATGAGCAAACCTCACAAGGAGTGTCAGACCATAGAATCTTTTTTTCATAACAAAGAAGATCAAAACATACAACCAGAAGAAGACAACAAAGTCAAAGCTCCTACATCCAAAGCTTCCAAGAAAAATATGAATCAATTCCAGGCCTTGCAAGAGCTCAAAAAGGATTTTGAGATGCAAGTAAGAGAACTAGAGGAAAAACTGGGAAGAGAAATGAGAGTGATGCAAGAAAATCTTGAAAAGCAAGTCAACAGCTTGCTAAAGGAGACCAAAAAAAATACTGAAGAAAATAACACTTTAAAAAAAATAGCCTAACCCAAATGGCAAAAGAGGTCCAAAAAGCCAGTGAGGAAAAGAATGCCCTCAAAAGCAAAATTGGACAAATGGAAAAGGAAGTACAAAAGCTTACTGAAGAAAATACTTCCTTAAAAATTAGAATAGAGCAATTGGAAACTAGTGACTTTATGAGAAATCAAGACACTGTAAAACAAATCCAAAAGAATGAAAAATTAGAAAACAATGTGAAATATCTCATTGGAAAAACAACTGACCTGGAAAATAGATCCAGGAGAGAGAATTTTAAAATTATTGGACTATCTGAAAGCCAAAAAAAGAGCCCAGACATCATCTTTCAAGAAACTATCAAGGAAAACTGCTCTGATATATTAGAACCAGAGGGCAAAATAGAAATGGAAAGAATCCAATGATCTCCTCCTCAAAGAGATCCCCAAAGGAAAACTCCTAGGAATATTGTAGCCAAATTCCAGAGTTCCCAGGTCAAGGGGAAAATATTACAAGGAGCCAGAAAGAAACAATTCAAGTATTGTGGAAACACAATCAGGATAACACAAGATTTAGCAGCTTCTACATTAAGGGCATGGAATATAATATTTCAGAGGGCAAAGGAGATAGGATTACAACCAAGAATCACCTACCCAGCAAAACTGAGTATAATCCTTCAGGGGAAAAAATGGTCATTCAGTGAAATAGAGGACTTTCAAGTATTCTTGATGAAAAGACCAGAGCTGAATAGAAAATTTGACTTTCAAATACAAGACTCAAGTAGAACATGAAGAGATAAACAAGAAAGAGAAATCACAAGAGACTTATTAAGTTTGAACAGTTTACATTCCTGCATGGAAAGATGATATTTATAACTCATGAGACCTTTGTCAGTATTAGGGTAGTTGGAGGGAAAAAATTATATGTATGTGTATATATATATATATATATATATATACACAGAGAGAGAGAGAGAGAGAGAGAGAGAGGGAGGGAGAGGGAGAAAGAGAGAGAGAGAATTGAATATGAAGCAGTTATATCTGGAGAATAAAATTAAGGGGTGAGAGAGGATTATACTGGGAGAAGGAGAAAAGGAAAGGTAGAACGGGGTAAATTATCTCACAAAAAACAGAGAAGAAAAAAGCTCTTACAGTGGAGGGGAAACAGGGGAAGGTGAGAGGGAATGAGTGAATCTTATTCTCATAGGATTTGACTTAAGGAGGGAATAACATACACATTCAAATTGGGTGTGGAAATCTGTCTTACCCTACAGGAAAATAGGGGGAGAAGGTGACAAGAGAGCGGGGGAATGATAGAGAGGAGGGCAGATTGGGAAAGGAGGTAATCAGAAGCAAACACTTCTGAGGAGGGACAGGGTCAAAAGAAAGAATAGAATAAATAGGGGGGCAGGATAGGATTAAGGGAAATAGAGTTAGTTTTTCACAGCATGACTACTATGGAAGTGTTTTGCATAACTGCACACGTATAACCTATATTGAGTTGCTTGCCTTTTCAATGAGGGTGGGGAGGGAGGAAGGGAGAAAATTTGGAACCCAAAGTTTTAAAAACACATGTTCAAAAATAATGTTTTCACATGCAACTGAGATATAAGAAATATAGGAAATGGGGTACAGAAATCTATCCTGCCCTACAGGAAAGTAGAAAGGGATGGGGATAAGAGAGGCGGGGAGAGACAGAAGGGAGGGCAGACTAGGGGAAGGAATATTCATAATGCAAGCTATCTTGGGGTAGGGGGAGGGGTGAGATGGGGTGAAAATTTGGAACTCAAAATCTTGTGGAAGTAAATGTTGAAAACTAAAAATAAATAAATTTTTTTAAAAAAAGAAGTAAGCTAGGGAAGTAAACTAATAGTAAAATAATAATAAACTAATAGGTTCAAGTAAGAATACCAGACATAGAAAATAGTTTGGGCAAAGATACACAAACAGAAGAGAGGAATGTCATATATGGATAACATCCACTAAGTAATTTCAATTGAATTGGTGAGCAGGTAAATGAGAGTGATATAAAGTAAGACTGAAAAGGTAGAGGGGATCCAGATTGTGAATGGCTTTAAATGACAGGCTTAGGATGGTTGTTATTTTATCCTAGAAGCAATAGGGAACGACTGAGGGTTTTTGAATAGGGGAATGACGTGGTCAGACTTGTGTTTTAGTAATATCAGTTTGGTAGGTTCTTGGAGATTGGGTTGTGGAGGGGAGGGATTGGAATCCAGGAGGCTCCTATACTAATCCAAACAATAAGTAATGTTGATATTTATCTTAATTATATGAATAATCATAATAGCTAGCATTTATATAACACTTTAAGGGTTGCGTATGTAGAAATTATATAGATGTAAATGCTATTATTATATGTATATGTAATCTCTGATCCACAGTGGGGGCTACATGAGTAGAGAAGAGGGATGGATGTGAAAGGTGTTGTGTAGGTAGAATTAGCAAGACCTGGAAAGTGCCTGGCTGTGGGGAGGTGTGGGACTGGGGTGAGGGAGAGGGAAGAGTCAAGGAAGACTTAAGGTTGCAAATCTCATCGTCTAGCTCCATGGTTGTGCCATCCACAGAGATAAGGAAGTCTGAAGAAGGGATAGGTTTTAGTGAAAAGAATAGTCAGATAGGATGAAAACCAAGAGACAATAGTGTTAAGAAAATCGAGGATCAGATAATACTCCAGAAAAAGTAGTTGATAGTATCAAAGGGGCATAATAGGTAAGTAGAATAAGTCCATTAGATTAATCATTTAAGAAATTGCTCTCAGCTGTTAAGGACTTGTTATTTGTTTTTCTTTTTTCTTTCATTTTCTTCCAAATCACAGTATAGGGCTGTGGGGGGTATGGGGGGAAGGTGCAGGCCTGGGAATTGTTTACCACCTACCTCACCACCAGGAGCAACTTACAATAGGAAGCATATGATGGTGGGAAACACGTGCTGGCACTCCTCCTGAGAAGTGAAGTCAAGGACACTCCCAAACTTCAGTCCCTTGGGGAAAGGCTTTAATTTTCCTAAGCAGGATGATCCCAGATCTAGCTTTGTAGGAGAGAAGGGAGATTTCCTGAGCAGCACAAACTTTGAGAACCGAATATGGTTGAGTCCAAATTCAAGAGCTCCTAGGTTTGGAGTTCAGGCACTAGATGTTTTAGAAAGAGAATACCTGTCAATCCCACTCCTTAGAGAAGGAAAAATACAGTTCACTTGGTTCCTATGCAGCATCCTGCTTGATGAGAAAAGACAAATACCTCTTTTGAGGTTCTAACTATAGCTTAAAACCAAAGTGTCCATTACAGGTATGTTTACCATTACCAGAAACAAGGAAGACTAGAAATATAATAGAAGACTTGTTTCTTGGAATTTCTTCTACCTTATTTTAAGAGATTATTTGCTCCTACTTTACTTCTTTTAAAGAACACAATGTTCAAGTTTGAGAAATCTACATGGGTGGTTGCTATCAAGCTCCCAAAGAAGCCAACACCACCACCCACTTGTGGGTAATTATCTCCCAGGTGCCTCTGCAGCTGGGCTTTAGTTGTACTTCATCTAGGCCCAAGGAAGATTTCCCCTTTTCAAAAAGTTTACCACCTTCATGACATTGCCCTCAGTATTTCTGGCCATGTTGGGGATGTATGTGTGTGTTTGTGTATGTTTGTGTTTGCTCATATTCTCCAAATCTTAGTGCATGTGTGTGCAATGTTTTAGCTCCTCCTCTCTAAACTTTAGGAATAGTCAAAAATCAGAACCTACAAGGAAATAAAAACAGAAAAATTTAATCATATCAGCAGACTTGTCTCATGAGAATTCAATTAAATTCAATGAACATTTATTAAACTACCAAAGTGAAAAATGAAACAAGCACTGCCCTGAAAAAATTTAGATTCTACTGGGGGGGGAGGGCATGAGGAAAACAGCATGGACAAAGATAAGCAATTTTAAAGTAATTTCACAAGGAAGAGAACACTAACAGCTAAGGGGTTAAGGAAAACCCTGTACAAGGGCAGCTAGGTAGTGTAGTAGAGAGAGCACTGGATCTAGAGTAAGGAAGACCTGAGTTCAAATCCAACCTCAGACACTTATTAGCTGTGTGACCCTGGCAAGTCACTTAGCTTCTGATTATCTCAAAAAAAAAAAATGCGTACAAGAAATATTCAGGGTACTTTGAAGGAAGCTAGGGATTCTAAGAGACAGAGGTGAGGAGTGAATGCATTCCAGGCATGGCAGACAACTTGTGAAAATGCACAGAGATACTAGATGGGATGTCATGCAGTGGGGACAGCTAGGAGGTCATTTTGACTAGAACTGTTACTCACACACAAAGCTTCATCTCTTGTCCCTTTGCCTTTGCACTGGCCATCCCCCATGACTGAAACATGCTCCCTTCCTTACCTTCGCCTCATAGTGTCCCTCTCTTCCTCTAAGACACAGCTCAAGGATCATCTTCTGCATGAAGCCTTTCCTGATTTCTCTTTGTATGTATCTTTATTTAATGTATATGCTGTACATATATATACGTGTATGTATATGTACATATGTGTGTATAAATAATAATAGCTAACATGTAATATAGTGCCTACTATATGCCAGGCACTATACTATTATAAATATTGTCTCATTTGATCCTCACAATAATCCTGTCAGTTTACAGTGGGGAAAACTGAAGCAAATGGAAATGAAGTGACTTGCCCAAGGTCACACAGCTAGTAAGTGTCTGAGGCCAGATTGGAATTCAGGTTTTCCTGATTCCAGGCCCAGCACCCTATGCACTACACAGCCTAGTTACCCATATATGTACACACACACGTACACAAACAGGATATTCCCATTATCTCCCACATTGGGAATATAAGTTCATTGTGAGTAGGGATTATTTCATTCTTTTTACTCCTATTCTTAATACTTTGCATTAATTGTATTAATGTATTAATGATCCTTCTACCATACCATGCTGCCTCACATTGATAAGAGCTTGATGATTTATCTGAGTCAAGTGACAATTTTTAAAGATGAGGGAGACATGGGTATATTTTTAGTTAGTAAAGCAGGAGCTTATGGATGAGGAGAGACGGAAGGATATGAGAAAGAGAGGGAAAGTTCTGAGAGTAGATGGTGGAACACATGATCTAGAGTTCAAATAGAGGGGTTGCTGGCCTTTGCAAAAATGGCCAAAGGAGAAAAGGAGTAGACAATGGAAGATGATAATAATGACTTTGGATACTATGTCCCTAAGACTGAAGACACAGAGAGGAGCTCCAATATGGGTAAAGAACAATGGAGAAACTTAGTTATAGTCAGTCAGTAAGTCAGTCAGGGGGTCAACAAATATCAGTTGAGGGCTTACTATGTGCCAGACACTCTAAGACCCAGGGATACAAAGAAAGGCATGGTCTCTGCCTTTGAGGATCTCACATTCTAATGGGGAGGGACAACTTGCAAATAACTGTGTTACCTACAAGATATATGCAGGATAAATGGGAAGTAATCTCAGAGGGAAGGTACTAGCAGTAGCAGGGACTAGTAAAGGTCTCTGGAAGGAGATGGAATTTGAAATGAGTCTTGAAGACAGCCAAGGAAGCCAGGCAGAGAAGTAAGGAGGAAAAACATTCTAGGCATGGGGAACAGGCAGTGAAAAGTCCTGGAGTTGGAGCATAGTGTCATATGCAAAGAACAGTAGGAAGTCAGCATTCAAAGGGAAGAAAAATTGCAGGGTGTCATTGTAAATTGGTAAGATTGTGTAGGTCCATGTGTAAAAGGTGAGGCCCACCAAAGGAAGAATTGCTTGACTCTAGTAAACCAGAGGCCTTTCACTACTTGGTAGATGGGAGAGATGATACACCTGGGGGAGGGAGGCGGGGTGATGGTGTTAGACAGAACAATAAAGCTATATAAGGCATTGGAAGTGATGCATGCAGTCTAGCCTTAAGTTTCAGTGCTGCCTTCCAATAACCCTTTCCTGAGATCCAGGGCTGGGATATTATTTTCAGACCTTGAAGCCCTTAAGAGTTCTGGAAACCAGTGGGAAATATCTTAGGTTTCTGACTCAGTGACAGTCTATCACTTCCAATGTCCCATATTCTGGAAAAATACCTGTAAAATAGTATAGAAGCTATTGGAGGGTGGGAGAATGGGGGTGGGAAGACGGAAGGGGTAATGATTTCCAACATCTACATTTCCTTTACTCTTCTCTTTTGGTAGGATCATAATATTGGAATAAAGGGGAAGTGTTCAAACATGGAAGAGTCCTCAATTTCTATGCCATAAATAGCACTGTTAGGCATCCTATGATTTTCTTGAAATACCTCTAGGTAAGAGTATCCTGACTTCTAGAGTAGGAACCAGATCCTCTGGTCAAGTTGCCTGATCTAAAGAATTTCTCCACCTAGCAGTTGTTGAGGAGAGACAGAATAAAAAAGAGGGGGAGAGAGAGACAGAGACAGAGACAGAGAGACAGAGAGAGAGAGACAGAGACAGAGAGAGACAGAGACAGACAGAGAGAGAAGGATAAACCCGAAGAAAAGAGGAAGGAGGGAAATGCAGTTAGTAATCATAACTGTGAATATGAATGGGATGAGTTCACCCATAAAATGGAAATGAATAGCAGAATGGATTAAAAACCAGAATCCTCTCCATATACAAAATTCCCCACTTCATTCCCTGCAGGGTTTCTAATACCTTGCCAAACCCAAGTTTGCTTGGTCTTCTCTTTCCAGGCATTGTGATCATTTAAGTGTCTTGCTCCTTCCTTCTCCCTTATCATATATGGCTGTAGATATCACCTTTCCTTGCCTTTAGGTCTTTGCGCACATTCTCTTGTCCTCCATGCATTCCTTCACTTCCATTTTGCTCCATATCTATTTACTTCTTGCCTATCCTTAATGACCCAGTTCAGTCAAATGCCTTTCTTGAAGGCATCTATGACTATCTTAATAGAATAACAATAAGGACAATAATAATTAGAATTTATTTGGATCTTTAAGGTTTGCAAAGTGCTTTATAGATATTATGGCATTTTATCTTTACAATGACACTGGGAGTAAGGTGCTATTATTAACCTCATTTTGCAGCTAAAAAAACTGAAGCAGACAGAGGGGAAATGATTTGTCTAGGGTCACACATGTAGCAAGTGTCTCAGGTAGGATTGAAACTGCAATCTTTTTCTCCTGACTATCCACTGTGCCACCCAGATATTTCCTCTAAACTTCAAAAGCACCTTCTATCAGAATCATAACTAAAGTAGAACAATGACATTCTTTCTGTTTCAAGTATGTCTCTTGTAAACAACATATTATTGGATTCTGGTTTCTAATCCATTCTGCTATCCACTTCCATTTTATGGGTGAACTCATTCCATTCACATTCTTTCTTTCTTTTTTTTTTTTTTTTTTTTTTTTTTTGAGGCAATTGGGGTTAAATGACTTGCCCAGGGTCACACAGCTAGTAAATGTCAAGTGTTTGGTCTGAGCACAGATTTGAACTCAGGTCTTCCTGACTCCAGGGCCAGTGCTCTATCCACTGTGCCACCTAGCTGCTCTTCTTTTTTCTTCCTTTTTTTTTCCCCATTCCCATTCCCAGTTATGATTACTACTGCATTTCTCTCCTTCCTCTCTTCTTCTGTTCATCTCCTTCTCTCTCTCTCTCTCTTTCTCTCCTTCTCTCCCTCCCTCCCTCCATCCCTCCCCCCAATTCTGTCCCTCCTCAAAAGTCTGTTTTGCTTCTGACCACTTCCTCCTTTAATCTGCCTTACCTTTTATCACCCTTCTCCCCTTTCTCTTAACCCCTTCCTCTCTTATTAACCTTTTGGATAAGATAGATTTCTATACCCAACTAAGTATGTGTATGTGTGCATGTGTGTGTGTGTGTGTGTGTGTATTCCTCTCTTTGAACCAATTTCAATGAGACTGTTCAAGCATTGCCCCCTACCATTTCCCCCTCCACTATAAAAACTCTTCCTTGCATACCTTTTTTATGTGAGATAATTTCCCCCATTCTACCTCTCCCTTTCCACTTCTCAATGCATCCCTCTTTCTCAGTCCTTCATTTTTTTTAGATCATCCCAACAGAACTGATTCACACCTGTGCCCTCTGTCTGTGTAGAATGCTTCCAACTGCCCTAATAATGCTAAAGTTCTTAGGAATTACATGTGTTATCTTTCCATATAAGGAATGTAAACAGTTTAACTTTATTGAGTCTCTTATGATTTCTTTTTCATGTTTACCTTTTTATGTTTCTCTTGAATCTTCTATTTGAATGTCAGATTTTCTATTCAGCTCTGGTCTTTTCAACTGGAATGCTTGAAAGTCCTCTATTTTGTTAAATATCTATTTTCCCCCGAAGGATCATACTCAATTCTGCTAGGTAGGTTATTCTTGGTTGTAATTCTGGGTAGGCTTGTCAAATTCAAAGTAATTAGAAAGGTTTCTACTCCTTCACCTGGTGCCCCAGACTGAAAAGGAGATTTCAAATGCAGACTCTCAGCTCCCTTCCAAACTCCTGTGTCTCCTTAGTAGATCTGGCGTGCCCCTCCTCCCTTTTCTGTTTTTCACCGGATTCCAGATCTACCTCAAAATCAAGTAAATCAGTATACTGAGATGGTTGCTGCATTCTGTTTTAGGAGACAGAACAGAAAAACCAGGATGAAGGAAGCGGGGGAGAGGAGGTTGATGCAAGGGTTCTGTGTATTTGGAGGCAAAGCCTCACATTGGCAGGAGACACAGCACATAGGGGAAAGGGAACAAAAAATGAGGCAGAGAGCACCCTGAGGAATAAGGAAGGGGAGCAATCAAGTTGGTGGGGAGGGGTCAATCTTTCCATGGTCCAATCTTACAATGGACCCCCTTTATGATGCTAGTGTCGGGGCAGAATTATCTCTTTTACTACTGAATCACCAAGCTATGTTAACTATGTTCGCAGTAAGTAGTTGCTGTGTTCCTGAGGATAGGATATGACCAGTAGTCAATCCAAAGTCATGAAATAGTCAATTCTATCAGAAGGAGGCAGCATGGTAAGGAGCTCTGAACTGGAGTCAGAAGACTTGGGTTCAAATCCTGCCACTGCTCCTTAATACCTGTATGACTTTGAGCAAGTTATCGAGCTTCTCTGGGCCTCAGTTTATTCATCTGTAAAATGAGAGGATTGGACAAAATCATCTCTCGTGTCCTTCACAGAGTCCACTGAAAGAGTCATTATATTTCCGGAAGTTCCTTTTCCTTCTCTGAGATAGTCTTCTACCTTTCCCCACCCATGCCTTCTTGCATCATGAGACAGTTTCATTCTTGGGTTCCCTCACCTGAAGAAGATTGGACAATAGGTGGGTAGCAGGGAAAAAATGAAGTGTGACGGGATGGCTGGGGAATGGAGGTGTCAGCTTCTCGAGAATACCCAAAGACAGTATGACTCACATCTCTCTGTTCTGGAAAAAAGGTTCATTTTCTGAGGTGAAAGGAATATAGAGCCAAAAGGGACAGATGTCATCAAGTCCAAAACTTTAATCTGACGAATGAGTCTACTGAGAAGCAGGAAAGGTCTCAGAATAGCCAAGTGACTTTCCCAAGGCCACATAAATGACACAGGCCCCAAGTCCTCAAACTTCACATCCAGTGTCCTAACAGGATGAGCTCTGAAAGAACCTCATAGCAAAGGGGAAGTTAGGGTTAGGAAGGTAGAGAGAGGGGGCAGGTAAGTTTCCATTTCCAAGGCATGGTTTCCTTCATCTGTCTCTGCCCCTTTCCTGGGTAGGTTCCCTTTGGTGAGTGAGGCCATAATGGTTCCCCCTGCTGGCAATGCTAATAGTGAGGCTGGTCCCATCAGAGATCCCAGCAGTGAGTTTCAAGTGGCAACATGTGGACTCAGACCACCCAGCCCTCAGTGACAATGCCTACTGCAACCAGATGATGAGAAAAAGGGTATGACACAGGAGAGTTGCAAGCAATTCAATACCTTCATATTGGAGAACATCTGGAAGATCTGGGCTCTCTGTAGGACTATGAAGGCCCCATGCAAGTACCAATACCCTAACTGCTACAGGAGCAGCATACCCTTGCAGATTACTGAGTGCCAATTAAAGGGCAACTCCCAGCATCCCCAGTGCAAGTATAAGGCTACGAATGTCAAGAAACATATCATTGTGGCCTGCTATGGGTGGCCCCCTCTGCCTGTGCACCTTGATTCCTCAGAGTCATAGATGCCTGAAATAGTAGATACATTCCACCACCTAATACTTGCCCTTCTCAATTCACCCTCAAACTCTCAGTCCTTGGGTCCGTACTCTGTGATTAGATACTGCCCTGAGTTTCACCTCTACTTTGGGGCAGTTTGCTGAGGGTCTTGGAGAAACAGAAGCCCTGAGATCCATCCTTTTTCTACTGTTCTCAGTAAAACACACTTGCTTAGAGGGGAAGTTTCTGAAGTTATGCTCATCCTGGCCTTATTTATTATTTTATTGGTTTAATTTTCCATAAAGCATGAAAATAGGCTATTTCATCAAATACCATGGTGTGTGTATATGGCAATTAGATTTCAACCCTCCAACCATTTGGGGAACTTGCTTCCTAATGAGGGGCTTAATTTTTTGTCTTTGGTGATTTCTTCACCCCACCTATAACCCAGTCATTGAATGTAGGTTATTCTATTCAGGACAGCATCACAGAATGCGGTAGCTATAGGGTATCTAAGAGGTCATTGAGTACAATCCCCACATTTTATTAAGAAAGAAATTGAGGGCTAGAGTGGGAGAGTGACTTATCCAGGGTCACACAGCTAGGAGGTGAGAGAGTCGGGACTTGAACTCAGATCTCTCACTCCAAGTTTAGTACTCCTTCCACACAAAACATTGGCCAAGACAGAAAGGGAAATGATTATATTCCAGGACAAAGACAATGATGACACAATCTCTAGAGCATCTTACTCAATCAGGCATTCTTGAGCATAGGATGCTGTGAATTCCATGCTATTCTCCTGAACCTCTGCCCAGGGTCACTAGTACAGTTCCTGGCTCAGTGAAGATCCTGGTTTATTTATTGGCATGGTTCCCCAAATTACCAAGATCTCTCTCACAAAGAATTCTCTGGAAGGAAGTCTTGCTTCTTTGGGCCTTCACTCCCTCTTGGTTTTCCCAATGGATAGCTTACGACCCATTTCATCTCTTAGATTCTTTTGAATGGTCCTGGGGGAATCAGTGCTCGGAGATTCCCCTCATCTCCTCTGGCAGTGACAATGTGAGTAAGGCGATGACTTCATCCCTAGGATAGAGTTATATAAAAGTTAGTTATTAGGTGTTTGGGGAAGACAGCTGGCCCAGCTATAAGGAAAAGAAAGAAAGAAGCATCTATTAAGCACTTACTCTGTGTCAGGAACTGTAATAAGCATTGGGGGTGCAAATAAACAAACTCTCATGATAAAGGAGTTTACATTATAACAGAGGAAGACAACACACAAAAGAAAGTTGAAAATTGGAGCTGGCGAGGACAGGATGTGGCACCGAAGGTACTTAGTGCAGGGGCATGATTTTGAAGTTCATAAAATGAGGAACAGGGCCAGGAGAGGAATGCAGCCCATCTAGCCTGGGCCTCTTCACCAAGTAGATGCTTCTGGAGGACAAATTGTTCTTGCAATGAAGAGAGCCTAAGAAGGAAGAGTTTCTCCTTGTGAAAGTGGGAAGATCAGGGTAGGTAGACAGACAAAGAGTATCTCAGGGATCCCAGAAAGAAGACATGCTAAAGACCTGTAGAGACAAGAAGAGAGGACCCCTTGTGAAACACTGGTGAGGAGATGAATCATTGTTCATCAAAGCATAGTTCTCAGGAGTAAATGGAGAAGACTTCTTTTTTCTTTAGGAACAAATGTAAAAAATCTGTAATATAAATACTGAAATTACCTCATATAATGGCTATTTTAAAGAAGATGGTATTAAAAACCAAATATTTAATTACATAAAAGACAAGACAAATATTTTAGGCAAGATACTATAGTGTAACTAAGATAAAAGTAAAAATAATAGATTGGGGAAAATATTGTAGCAAATAGATTAAAATGTGACACCTAAAATTTACAAGGAATAAAAGACATATTCATTATCTAATGAATAAGTGTTCAAAAGTTATAAATAGTAAATTTGTAACAGAGGAAATAAATTAGAAAGTCATTTCAATTTTAATGATTAGATAATTACCAATTAAAATAACTGAAGTACCACTCTGTAGCCATCTAATTGTTCTATTTCGGCATATGTGCTGCCAAAGTTAATGCCAGCCATCAACTAAACAAAATTATAAAACGTAGTATTGGGAAGGTCATGGAGAAACTAGTATGCTCATACTTTGCTGGTGGAATTGCAAATTGGGGAACTCTTCAGAGACCAGGTTGACAAGTTGTAAGAGTTATAAAAGTAAACATATCTTTTACCTAATTTTCTATTAATGCAAGAGCTGGAAGGAGCCTTAGAGACTACCAAAGTATTTCTACTTTCTATATCAGGGAACAAACTATATCCCAAGTGAGCTACTGTAAGAGTGTCCTTGAGTTCTGATCACACACATATGATATGTAATCCAAATGGATCTGGTATGTAAATTGCTTTGTACACTGTAAAGTACTATGCAAATGTCAGTTGTGATTTATCTTCATGCTGGCATTCTTTTCTTTGGCATCACACCTGTGATTCCATCAGAATAGAATAGTTCTATCCGGTGATGTCCTAAGTATATGTGTTTTTTGCTCCTTATGGCTCATTAACATCTCTCATCCTTTCCTTATCCCCATTAAGAAATCACCTACATTTCATTCAGGAGACCAAAATCTACTTCCTTTCTTCACAAAATATTCACCCACCCCTCAACACCTTCCCTCATGCAAACAAGGGAAATTCTGACAATATTATCTTTTATACTTGTTCATTTACACTTGAGTATGGAATTTGTAGTTTTATTTTTTATTTTATGACACATCTCTGGTTGTTTTTAAATAGGATTTCTTATATGTTACCTCAGCTAGAATTTAATCTTCTAGCCTTCTCTTTCTAACTGGGAGATGAAAGGCTGTGTCCCTAGCTAAAGGAATTTCAGACATCTGATACCATTATGGGGAAGGGAGAGATATTTGAGGAAGTTTTGTTGTTCGTTCATTTCAGTCACGTCCTATATAACCCATATATAACCTATATATATAAAACCCCATTTGGGGTTTTCTTGGCAAAGATACTGGAGTGGTTTGCCATTTCCTTCTCCAGCTCATTTTGAAGATGAGGAAACTGAGGCAAACAGGGTTGAGTGACTTGCCCAGGATTACACAGCTAGTAAGTTTCTGAGGATGAATTTAAACTCATGAAGATGAGTCTTCCTGAGTCCAATTCCAGTGCTCCACCCACTGTGCTACCTAACAGCTGTTTAGGGAGAGGGACCCTGAAATCATACATCCTGATAGAGACCTATGACCTGGGAATTGTTGAGAGGGAAATGGAGCAGAGAAACCTATGCTCCTCTGAGCCCATTTTCTCATCTATAAAATGAGAGAGGTAGGCTAGATCACCTTTAAAGTTCTTTCAGCAGCAAATCCTTTATTATCCCTCTTCCAGGATCTAAAGCCTACCCTGATGGAGCACAGGTCTGTTCTTACTTCCTGCCCTTCCAGATAACCATTCCCTGTCAGAGGCTCACTCAGCTACTCTAAACTAAATCCAACTCATATTCTCTCATTGATCTCAATGTATTTTGGTTGTTTTTTTTTTCTAGAACATTGAACATGATTTTAGTTAGTATTTAATAATATTTCCATGATACCTTCTTTTATGTCCTGGAATAAATCAAGATTGAAGTTAGAAGAACAATTCTTAAGGATTTAATTCAATAAATCAGTTCTATAGGCTTTTATTAAGTACCTAACTATACCAAGTGCTCCATTAGCCATGGAGGATACTGACAAGAAAGAAAGAAAGAAAGAAAGAAAGAAAGAAAGAAAGAAAGAAAG
>NW_020954672.1:903251-907799 GCF_900497805.2 Vombatus ursinus
GAAGGAAGGAAGGAAGGAAGGAAGGAAGGAAGGAAGGAAGGAAGGAAAGAAGGAAAGAAGGAAAGAAGGAAAGAAGGAAAGAAGGAAAGAAAGAAAAAGAAAGAAAGAGAAATGGTCAACTGCTTTCAGGGAGCTTCTATTCTACTGAGAGCACAATAATACTTGGGGGAATCAGAAAAAGGTATCTTGTAAGAAGTGGCATTTGAATAGAGCTTTGATGGGAGCTAGGGATTCCAAGAAGTAGAGGTGAGAAGTAAGAGCATTCTAGGCATGGGGGGAGGGGCAGGAAACTTGTGCAAAGCACAGAGATGGGAGATGGCAGGGCATGAACTAGGGACAGCAAAGAACCTATTTGGCTGTCATGGAGAGATCATGGGGGGAGGGGCTTCCATGGGGTGGGAAAGAAAATGTGTACTTAACATGGAAAGATAGATGGGAGAGATTGTGAGGGGTTTTTGCTACTCAAAGGAGATTTTTCTTTTGTTTTAATCCTAGAATCAATAGGGTTGAACAAGAAGAAATGAACAGGATGACTTAGAAAGAAAGAACATGAAGCAAGAGTTCCTAACTTTTTTATGTCATGGACTCCTTTAGCATTCTGGTGAAATCTATGAACCCTTTTTCACAACAATGTTCTTAAATGCATAATATGAAATACATAGGATTACAAAATTATTACAAAATTATATTAAAATATAGGTATACATTTTTAATTAAGTTAAATTAATTAAAAATTTTAATTTTATAAAGTTTTAAAAAATAAGATCCTACATCCCAGGTGAAGAACCCCTGAGCTAGAGAATGGGAGAGAAAAGGGCAAGTTTAAAGTCTAAAGAATGCTGTGTGGTATAACGGAAAGAGCACTGGCTCTGGAGTCAGAGAACCTGAGTTCAAATCTTGCCTGTGTTGCTTTGTGTGAGTTGCCTAACTTCCTTGTTCCTTAGGTTCCCTATCTATAAAATGAGTCTCTAAATTCTCTTCCAGGCAAAGACTATTGGAGTCAGGTGACCAGATGGGGATTTATTAAAATATTTATGTTTCTAAACTGAACAAATCTGATCTCTGACTATAAATCTGCCTGCTTGCACAATTCAGTTCTCATATTCAGTGTAATAGGTGAGGGCCTAGACCTTGAAGCATGAACCACGTGTCCTGCCCAGTTCCAATCCAGGTGGAAGGTTGGTAAGCCTGATTCCAGGCATGAGTAACAGAGAGATTCTTTTCTCCACTTCAGAAGAAACAGAGACCTTCCAACTATTTCCCGTCAAGTTATTGAGTGGTGATGAAATGTCTTGTGAAAAAAGTCACTAATGCCGTCATTTTGAAGTGACTTTACATTTTAATCTTGCTTGACTTTAGGGAGGCGGTCCTGCAGGAGAGAACGGGGTACTTTAATGAGTACATGCACTAATTGTATCTCCTTAGCAGTACCTAGCAGCAGCTGCCACACATGCTTACTTACCCATCTCCTCATTAGAATTGTGAACCAATCAAAACACTTAGGGAGGAGCTGAGGGGGCAGTAATCCCACCTTCTCACAATCATATGCACTAATCAAAATACCTTTGTTCAGTCAGGTGAGTCCAACTCTTCATGACCCCATTTGGGATTTTCTTGACAAAGATAATGGAGTGGTTTGCCTTATTCCTTCTCTAGCTTATTTTACAGATGAGGAAACTGAGGCAAACAAAGTTAAGTGCCTTGCCCAGGGTCACACAGCTTGTAAGTGTTTGAGGATGGATTTGAACTCAGGTCTTCCTGACTCCAGGCCCTGTGCTTTATGGACTGAACCACTTAGCTGCTGGGCTTAAAGAGCCAAGCCAGGAGACATTTTCACAGGCCTTTCACCAGTATCTATGATTGAGAGCAAGCATGCTCCAACACAATGGAACCAAACACTATTCATTCCAAAGGATTCATGATAAGGTGATGGACTCAGAGTACAAATTGAAACATATTTGGGGTGGGAGGGGAGGGGAACTTGGCTAACGTAGGAACTTGTTTTGCTTTACATCTTTGTAACAGATTTTGTTTTTCTTAGCTTCTTAATGGGTGAGAAGGTAGAAGCAGGAGAGTGAGAAATTGAAAATAAAATAAAATTGAATTTTAAAAATTAATGAACTGTGCTTGGCCCATAGTGGGCACATAAAAATGCTTATCATTCATTCATTAATTTAAGGGCCTACTATCCATATCTAGGCACTTGTGGAACTGCAAACTTCACAGGGTTGTCATGTGTCAAGTACATTATAAACTTCAAAACACAATGTAGATGTTGGGCACAGTCTGACTTAGTAGATAGAAAGGCCACCTCTAGAATTCAAGTCTAATGCTTTAGCCAGCAAATCACCTCACTGCCTCAAGCTAAGAAGACAAAGTGACAGCAAATCAGGAATGGTCTTGTTTGTAAGGATACATAGTTTGAACTTTTAGCTGTTGAATGATTTTGAATAGAAGAGTTAATTTTACAAAGTCAGTGCATTACTAAGGTATATGAAAGATGAATTGAATCAATCAACCAATTGATCTAAAGGCATTTAAGAACTCATTATGTGCCAGACACGGGGGGAGGGCATAAAGACAAAAATGAAAAAGTCTTTGCCCTTAAGGTGAATTCTTTGTGTGTGAGGGGAGAAATAATAAGTACACAGATAAGAAAATACAAAATACATGTAATGTAAATGCAAAAGAATTTGGAGAGGAGTGATTTTAGGGGTCTATCAGGAAAGGTTTCATCAAGAAAGAAGCACTAGGAATTTGAAGAGCTGACAGTGAGGAGGGAGAGTATTCCAGGCATGAGGACAACCTGTGCAAATGCAGAGATTAAAGCTTGTTTGTTCTATATAAGGAATAACAAGCCCGCCAGTTGGCTGGAACATAAAGTTCAAGAAGGAGATTAATATGTAATAAGCATGGAAAAGTAGGTTGCAACCAGATTGTAAAGGGCTTTTAATGCCAAACACTGGAGTTTAAACAAGGGGCATACTGGGTGAGAAGGGAGCAAGAGGATAGAGAGGAATGTGTGATTGATCCAAGTCAATGATTTTAAAAGGGGTGGGGGTGGATAAATCAGAGTTTCTCGGGAAGAATAGGAGTTATGGGTGAATGGGTGATGTGGCAAAAGGAGGGATTGAAATGGGGAAAGAAAAGGAGAAATCTCAGTTCAGCGATGGGAGGAGGTCCCACTGAAGAACACTCCCAGAATGAAAGAAATATATTCTATAATGGGAAATGGGGAATTCATAATGGGTAAAATCTGTAGGGATTTGATGATTAGGAGACCATTACACTTGATAGAATGTTTTGCCTCCAGGGACAGCATCCTGTCTCAGAAGAAGGGAAACCAGAGCTTCTGAAGACAACAATTCAGAAAAGTAGGAGGGAATGGACCCAGAGAGGAGATTTCATGGCAAATGGGAAAGAAAATGATCATGGGGAGGGCAGGGGGGCAGGAATGAACCCCACAATCAGAGACACAGGAAAATTTCTACCAGGGACAACACTTGATTCTCTATCTCCTGCAAGAGGGGATACAAGTAAGGCACAACAGAAAAAAAAAGGTGGGGGAGCAGAGGAGAGGAAGGAAGATCTACAAAGAAATAATATAAAATTTATTTAGAAAAAGGAACTCAAAATAAGTACTTCTGAAGCTTTAATTTCATGAAGACTACAGAGACTAATGAAGGATTACATTAATATAAGGACCATGAATCAAAGAATAAAAGTTGAAAACATACAGAAAAGGAAGAGAACTAATGAAGATAATGAGGGGAAAAAATCAATTTTAGAAAAAGGCACAGAAAAATGAAAAAAAAAAGTCTAACAAACAAAAGAAGGAGATAGCAGAACCAAGAGTGTATAACATTGAAAATGTTTACAAAAATTTTAAATTATTGATTGGTTTTGATGAATTCTTTTCTCATCTTCTTGTCCTTTTTTCCTTTTAAACATATGATTTGTTTATATGGGATAGCTCTCTGGATTGGGCAGGAGAGAGGGATACTGGAAGAAATTCTGGTGATATAAAAAATGAAAGATATCAATAAAAATTTATTTTAAAAGAGTTCTTCATAATATGGCTCTTGCCTATCCTTCCAAAGTGATCATCCACTACTCTCTTTCATGTGCTCTGTGTTCTAGTCAATCTGGTCTATATGATGTTTTCCATATATGACATTCCATCTCCCACTACTGCAACTTTGCAAAGGCAGTGTACTCCATCTTTCAATGCTTGCGCACCTCACCTTTGCCTCTTGGAGGTGAAACAGTGCAGTTATAATATCCTATAGGAGCCATTTTCTGATTCCCCATCCCTTCCCAAGTTGTTAGTATTCTCTCCAAAACCACAAAAACTATTCTGTATTGACTTTACATGTGTTTTGTATTTATTTAACTATGTACATTTTGTTCCCCCTATATAAGATGAGCTTCTTGAGGACAAAGACTATTATCATCCTTCATTTTTAGATCTGTAACACATTTAGGCTTGGCATATAGTAGGCATTTGTTTAATTGAACTTTCCCCTAATCTTTAATTCCCTATATTTG
>NW_020954672.1:907809-1025137 GCF_900497805.2 Vombatus ursinus
ACTATACATTTCAGCAAAATTGACTGACTTCCCCATTCAAGACATTTCATCTCCTCCCTCTATATTGTCATAATTGAAATTAAGGTAAACTGAGGCACAAAGTTTTGAGCACATTACATTTATTGGTAAGGCTAGCAGTTACCAATAAAAGGGGTCTCTCAGTTCTCCAGCAAGCCAAAAAAGCCTCAAATGAGGGCCAACGATTTTTGCAGACAAAAAAGAGGAGCATCCAAAAGCTAGAAGTCAGCATCATAGATGGGAAAATAACATGATTGGCTAGAAGTTTGGAATGCTGGACTAGCAAAAACCCTCCTTCCATCTTGTTGCTATGGAAAGCTCATCAGTGGTGTCCACCTGCATGGCTAGTTATTGTCACAGTGGTAACAAACCAGACTTTTTCAAAGGATAGCCAATGTTTCAGAGATAAACAGATCTAGGCTGTTTGGTGTACACCTGCATTCTACAAGGGTAACAGATTTCCTTGACGCAAGAACAGAGCCATAATTAGCAGGAAAAATAAACTTCTAAACTTATTTAACTCAGAGAGGGAAGCTGAACTTAGGAACTTAACTCAGAGACAAAGAAATGTGACTTAGGCAGTATACAAAATGTCAGCAGTAATACATAATAGAATCAATTATAAAAATGGAAACAAATCAGTTTGATTTTCTCAGTATCCTTGCACAGACTTGCACAGACCCATTTCTCATTCCAGGAGTGTTTCTTTACTTCTACCTTTTGTAACTCCTAGCTTCCCATAGATTCATCTCAAATATCTCTTCCTGGAAGAGACCTCTCCTGATTACCATTACTGTTAACATCATTCTCTTTCTCCCTGATGCTGAAATTACTTTGAATTTATTTGGTATACACTTTGTGTTTATTTATCTATGTATCTATATCCAATAAAATTTAAGTTCCTTGAGGGCCAGGTCATTTTCATTTCCAGGTTGACATTTCATTGTCAATAAAGTATAAGTACTAACCTGGCAGGTAGAACTAAGAAAAGCAACAAAAGGCTGGTATGAAAGGAGGAACTCCCTTTAATACAGGAAGTAAAGGGATCATAGTGTCATAGAATTAGGTCTTTTCAGGGATCTCAAATTAAAGAATCCAACCTCTTACCCAAAGCAGAAATTTCTTCTACAAGTCCTCCAGAAGTGGGTTTCTAGCCTCTTTTTGATACATTCCAGGAAGTTAAATAAGGCTTTATGTTATGAAAATATTATTAGGCTATTTATTACAAGTATATTATCACTGTAATAGTAACAATTACAATCATATGCAATACTTCTGAAAATGTAAAATATTCACCTGAGAACCTCAGGGAAAGAAGAGAAGAGCTGTAATGTTAAGTTTAAGGGGAGCAGAGGAGAGTTCTTGAGTTATACTTGGGTGGCAAATGGAGGAGAGAGGACAGAAAGAAGGTAGGGAGAAACAAGATTAATGGTGAAACTATGCTCCAGAGGGGGTAGACTATAGATCCTAAAATAATCTGGTGAAAAGTGACATTAGTTCCCTTACTTCCAGAAGCTCCCAGGGTATAGGCCTCCAACAGGTTCCCTGTCCTTCCAAATGCCTCCCTACTTCATGGCTCATCTTTGCCTTGATATTTCTTTTACGGTATGTAAGCCTTTTCATCCCCCAATCAGAGAGAAGGGTGAAAGTGTCAGTTGAGATAGTACATTAAAATCGATTCACCTTAGAGTGAATTTTATATGTGCATATATATATATATATATATATATATAATATAAATATAAATTGATAATGGCACCAGAGCCTTCTTTTCAGAGAAGACTCTGATGGCATCAACATCTTCTGTTTGGTAGGGAGAGGGTAAAAGAAGACAGAAGAACTGTATACCTGGAGGAAGAGGGGGAAAACATTGTAAAGGAACAAAAAAGAAAAGGCTTGGAAATGGAAGGTAGTAGATGCAGAAATGACATAAGGAATATAACATTTTAAAGACATCACATCTTTGCCTGGGGTCATTTCTTAGAGTGTGCTCCAAAAAAGGATCTATCAGTTGTAATTCCACCATTAGCACATGAATACCAGTTTGGTAGATGTTATATTATACTTCATAAGCGTTAAAAAAAAAAAAGTATGTTTCTTTAAGAAAGACAAGCATGTTTTCCAATAACTATTGCTCATTTGTGATTTTGTTTTGTAAATTGCCTTTTCGTATCTTATTACCATTTGTCCCTTAGAAAATCCATATCTCATTTAAGACTACGTCAGTTACTTAGACATCAGTTAATAATACGTCCAGTTACTTACACATGTTATATGTTAAGTTTGAAGCTATTATATTTGATGCAAATGTTTCCTTAACTTTTTTTTTAAACCTTGTTCTATTGTTTTATGTGGTACAATCTTAAAAAGTTATATATGAAGGTACCATCTTCCATGACTCTTCCTAAGTCATACTCTGTTGGATGGTAATTCACTTCCCTGAGATTCTAGTTTCAGTTCCAAAGGTCAGTAATATATCCTCTGTACTGGGCTCTCCCGATTACCCAAAACCTCCTAAATGCTTCTCTCTCTCTCTCTCTTCTTCCTCTCCCTGATGTTCTCCCCTCTCTGAGAAGTTCTCTCCTCCCAGGCTCTCTGTATAGCTGCAGTATCTCTCCTCACCTCTCACTTATTCCCAAGAAAGAACTGGCCACAAATGTAACACAGTCATTCACTGTCAGGGCAGGTGCAGAAACTCAGAATCAGAGCCAGTGAGTGACATTATTGAGGGCTAATATGTATTAAACCCCAAATCCTACTGAACCTTGAAGAAAGAGGAATGGCTAACACTCCAAGGGACCTTCCCAACAAAGGGTTCCCTTAGCAGCAAGGACTTTCTTGAGGAGGGAGAAATCAGGAGCATTGGAGCCTGTCCATCAGAATGAGGAGAAATTGAGCGAGGAAGAGGCCCCCATAATACATAAACAATACTTTACCTATATATTACATATATAACTGTTACCTTTTATTTTCCAGAATATCTCATTTTGATGCCTCATACCCAACCAAGCTCTAAGCACAAGGGTTTTTACCCTGAGGTTAGTGAACTTTTAAAAATATATTTTGCTAAATATATTTCAATATAATTGGAGTTTTGTAATCTTATGTATTCAAGCATTTAAAAACATTATTCTGAGAAGGAATCCATAGGTTTCATGAGATTGCTAAAGGGGTACACCATACAAAAACATTTAAGAACCGCTATCAAGGGTGAAAGGAATCAGAGTGAAAAGACAAATCTTTTCTCCATTTTCCAGCTTCCCCATCCTGGTGCCCTCGATACAGTCTGAGGAAAGCTGTCTGTATAAGTGGCCAGACTGGTTTGGGAATCAAACCCGTCTGCTCTTTTATCATGCCCTTACTTATGGCCAGACAGAGATTTAAATAAAATGAGCAGGTGGAGATAGCAGCCCTGGGTCTGGTGCCCTGAGTATTAGTTCTCTCTAGAATTATACAAAAGAGTCTAGGAACTAAAATGAGTCACAAGCAAGGAGCTAATCATTCTCAGGTATGATAGGCTCAAAGAAAGAATACATAACTGGCAAGAGAGGAAATCTAAGATAATACCTTCTTTTTCAGTAAGAGGTCATGGTAACTTTGGTGAGGTGCTCCAGTTTAGAAGCCAGAATGTCTGTTGAGCTAGAATCCTAACAGGTGACCCAAAGGAGGAAAAAGGAAGTTATAGAATCATAAACCCATATAATCATCTTGCAGGGTCCTCCAGATCATACCATCCCAGACTCTGCCTCTGAATATAATGATCCCTCTCTCAACCCAAATGGAGGGCAGAGTCCCCAGGCTAGTGGGTGGTGGGGCAGTCAACAGTGGGCTTCAACTGGGAATAAAGAAATTCACAAGAACAACTCCATCACCAGAAACCAAGTTGTCTACGAGAGACAGTGCCATATGGTAGAAATGGTACCATCTCAGGAGTCAGAATACCCGAGTTCAAATCTCATCTCTGATGCTTACTACCTGTATGACTTTGGCAAGGCATTTGTCTTCCCCCATCCTCACTGTCTTCATCTATAAAATAATGAAGTTGGGTTAAATATACTTTGAAGTGTGTTTTGGCTCTACATCTATGAGGCTATGACCATTGGTCACAATATGCAATGAAAGCTCTAGTTCTCATCCCCTAAAGGAAAGTAACTTAAAAAAAAAAAAAGAATGGACATAGACACAGCTTTAGCAATTTCACCTGGGACCAGGTATGTTTTATTGAGAATAGCTGTGAAGCGGCATAACATCTGGGACTTTCATACTTTCCTCTGTGTACACACACAAAACATATCCCCAAAGTGGAGGGGAGGCTTGGAGCAATACCCACTCACAGTCTGGTCCCAGAGACTAAAGGCTTGAGGAAAGGTATGCACCAGTGGTAGGAAGTGCAAAGGGATGGCGGAAGAGGAAGGTGCTATTTCAGGCACTTTGTCAAGCAAGAAGAAGTAGTGAGGGCAATAAAGCCATATATAGAGCATGGAGGGATTCCCTTTTCTCCAAAATCAGACCTGATCCTACACATAAGCATCAAAGTGCACAGGCACATAGACTTTCCCCTCACAGGCCACAATGATTTGTTTAGTTAGATAGGAAGCTCGATATTGGCAGTTAGGGTATTTGGAGGCTCCAGTCTGACGGCAGTGGGTGAGGTTCAGAGGCAAACTACTCTGGTGACAATTGGGCTGCCCATTCTTGCAGGTGATGTTAGCCTCCTGGCAGACAGCATCGACTATTTCCTTAGGCTCGTGTATGAAAGTATTGACAGGCTTGCATATCCCTTTTGTCATGTTCCGGGCCTTCATCATAAGATTGCAGTACTGGGTGTTATTGGTGGTCAAGTGCTCTGGGTCCATGTGCTGCCGCTGAAACTTCTTTGCAGCAGACTCTTTGCCAGCTGATAACTGGGCCAGCCCTACTAGGAACAACCCCAGTAGGACAAGTACCATATGGGAACTCTTCAGAGCCATAGTGGCCTCACTTACCAACAGAAGCCTACCTAGGAAAGAGGGGGAAATATTGAGGAAGAATTTTTCACCTTGGAATGAAAATCCCAGTCCCATGTTTAAACTGCAAACCAACTCTCCTGGCCAACTGGCTCTAGCCTAACTGTCTTTTCCTTGAAGAACAGCCCTTCCTCCAGCCTCATCAGACAAGATCAGTTTCCTTATGTGTAGAATGAGGGGGGTAGGCTAGATGGCTCTCTAAGATGGTCTCTGACACCAGTAGTCAGTCAGTGTATGAAACTCATTGCTTGAAAGACAACCCCTGCCATACCCCTTTTTCTCCTCTCCCTACAACTTGTTTCACTATCCAGGGTAAATTATCCCCAATCATAATTCCTTGGGATAGTGGGACCCAATTTAATAAATATGTGTGTATGTACATACATGTATACACACACACACATATATGTATATTCCTCATGAATAAGTTTATTTGTAGGACAAGATGATAAGTAAAATGAAGGGGTTGGACTAGATGAATTCTAACCTTTTTTTTTTAATTGAGGTAATCGGGGTTAAGCGATTTGCCCAGGGTCACACAGCTAGTTAAGCATCAAGTGTCTGCATCTGGATTTGAACTCAGGACCTCCTGAATCCAGGGCCCTTGTTCTATCCATTGTGCCACCTAGCTGCCCCTGACTAGATGAATTCTAAAATCTCTTCTAGCTCTGTGATTCTATGAATCCATTTGGAGTGAGTGAGTGAGAGTGTGTGTGTGTGTGTGTGTGTGTGTGTGTGTATCACAGAAAAGAGATGACCCATTTGTGCATTCTAAAAGTCTCTTGGGAACTCTCAGAGAGGAAATTCCCTCTACCAATTTGTGTCAGCACCTGCCCTGTAGGTTACTCTCTTAGAGAGCTTCCTTGGGCACAGAGAGGTTAAGTTACTTTCTCAGGGTCCCACAGCCATTATGTGTCAGTGGTAGATCTTGAAACCAGGTCTCCTTGACTCTCAGGCTGGCTCTCTCTCTAGTATATGATGATATTTCTCTTTTTGCACGTGCATATAGCACAGGTCAAATCAACAGCCTCCGACTTGCACCATCTAAATGCCATGAGTGGGCCCGACATATCCCAAGTATTCTATATCATAGAGACTAATCCTGGTCATCAGTAACATGAATCAGTTTCACTGTATTCCAAAGAAAGATACATCCCCTCTAACTTGATTACTCCCCTTCCCCACTCTTGAAGGTAAAATCTGTTCTCAACAGGCTGCTCCCTTTTCTTCTTTCTCTCTCTTCTGTCTGGCATTAAGTTTCATATTCAGCCTTCTCCTAGTATACCCTATCCCTGATATTCTTTACTTCTGAGTCCTCAGAGACTACCTTTAGAAAGTATCCAGTGCCTTACTTACCTTTAATTTTTGTTCAGTCTCTGGTTTGAAATGAGTATTTGTCCCAGTTCACTTCCCTCTCCCCATCGAAGGCAGGTCTTATTTAAGATACAAAAAAAAAAAAAGGGGGAGTGAGTTGGCACCCTGGGAAGGAGGAGAGGGAGGAGCATGGCAGGCCCAGATTCAGGGAGGAGTTAATAGAACCTTTCTCATTATTGCAGTCTTGACAGATCTGTCCCTTCACAGAAATCAGACCCTAAAGTTTATAGTAATGGAGCAAAGTCTAAAAATCTCATCTACACTGATTAGCTTTTTGCTATCAGTTTGGCTTTTGTCTGTTGGGAGAGGGATTGGGGGAGATAGATAAATAGGAAATAAAATCTGATAATCTTAAGAGGAAACTCTATTTCTCTTTCTTTGTGTCTTCTATAGTCAGAATCTACATGTAATTCTTTGGGTGTTTGTTCTAGTCTGGTCTTCTGGAAGGTGTTTTTGCTTATTTCTTTGTTTCTGGCAAGTATTATTTCAGTTTATTATTATTATTTACTTTCTTTTTAAAAAATTATCAATGCTTTTCATTTTTTTTTAAACTATAATCTTTTCCCAAGGAAGGTACTTGAGAACCATATAGGATCAGAGATTTAGAGACAGAAGGGATCTTTGAGTTCATCTAGCCTAACTGTCATTTTATAGTTGAAGAAACTGAAAGGCAGAGATATTAATTGACTTGCAAAGAAAGTAGTAAATGGGGGCAGCTAGGTGGGCTCAGTGGATAGAGTACTGTCCCTGAAGTCAGGAGGACCTGAGTTCAAACCCAGCTTCAGACACATAACACTCACTAGCTGTGTGACTCTGGGCAAGTCACTTAACCCCAATTGCCTCATTAAAAAACAAATAGGAAATAGAAACCATACCCTCTGATTTCAAATCCATCACTCTTTCCCCTACACATCCATTTGCCTGTGGTTGGCAATAAATAAGCAGATGTAGCAAAGATCCTTCTTTGGTAGAGGCTTGCCAAGGTCAACCATAGGGAAATACCAAGGGGGTATGGCCTACGTTCTTATGCCAGCAGCCAAGCACATTATAGCTCGAATCATAACAATGCTTCAAAAGATTCATTATATCTTTGATTTAGATACACTTCCACTGACACAGATGACAATCTATATAATACCTTATCAGATGCTTGTTCAAGTTGCTTTAGCTGAAAAAAAAAAATCGTCGACTTTAGGTTGTCCCCAGGACCAAATGTCTAGATGTTGCTCATTGGGGAGGAGGAAAATTTAAGAAGGAAGGGAGGAGACAGGAGTGAATGGAGTCCAAAAGATAATAAATAGCACCTCTGACCCATCCCGCACCTAAGCAAGGTCTCCCTTCCCGATTGAACGACTTTCTAGTGATGACCTCTCAGGATTTAGCTAAGGTCAATTTCAAACAATTCAACACACCATCCGTCCCTGGACCTGTTCTTTGATCCATTTGGTCTTGCCTACATTTTCACTCTTATGACCTAACCTTCTCAAAGCTATGGTCATCTCCATGATAAGATGAGCCACTGAGTGGGGCTTTAGTGGAGATTTTATATGGGGAATTAGGTCAAAATAAACATCAAATACAGCCTTGAAAAAGGTAAAGGAATCACAAAATAGGTAGAGAAAATGTGTATGGGTTGGTGAAGGAAGAGTGTGAGCTTAAAAAGAAAGGTCCATGTTTCTGATTTAAGCAGGAATCTGTGTGATGATGAAAGCTATATGAGTCTTACATATCATTATTATTATTATTTTAAACATGAACTGGTAAAGTTTCCTGGATTTGGAGTTGGAAATGCTGTGTTCGAATACTGACTCTACTACTTACTATTTAATACTAGCTTAGACAAGCTACTTAGCCGCTTTGGGTCTTGCTTTCCTCATTTGTAAAATGAAGACTAGATGATCTTTCCAATTCCAGCTCTAAAATCCTGCCTTCCTCCATTCTATTAAGCCTTCCAGCTGCACACCTGGGTCATTTCCCAGCAGTCTGGTAGAAATAGAATGAGATCTTCATACCCATGGGGTGGGGTAATTTTCTTAATTCTCCATTGGTGTGCACTTCCCCATAGTCGCAGCTGTGTGTGTGTGTGTATGTGTGTGAATGATCTATGAATAGATTATTTCCTCATAGTACCTAGGCCAATGTCTCTTTTCTTTCCATAGGAACAGGGGCCAAGCTTCAAAAAATTACCCAGTGTCAGCTTTATGACTGTGTATGGTTATAATGGGGAAAGGTGATCACAGTTCCCCAAGAAGGCTGTGTGTACATAGTTAGGAGCTAATATCTTCCCATGACTTACCCAGTTTTTATTTCACTATGAGCATTTGGATGTAGCTCTGAAATTGTCATTCATTCATTCAACAGACCTACTATGTGCCAGGCATTGGGACGAAAATGAAACAGCTCCTGCCTTTTTGAAGTTTACATTCCATTGGGGGAAATAACATAAACTTATCTGAGTAAATGCAACATGGATATCAAGTAAATACAACATGATTTAGGGAAGGGGAGGGGCAGGAAGGAGCACCAACGAAGAGGTAGATCAGAATAGCATTCATACAGAAGGTAACATGAGCTGAGCTTTGAAGAAAGTAAGGGACTCTGTTAGGATGTAGAGGTGAGGAAGAACATTCTAGAAATTAAACTGCCCCCAGCTACTATCTGCTGGTCTTCAGCTGTTCAAACTCTCCAATACCCTTCGCTGTCTGTAGTATCTAGCAAACCTCTTCCTTGAAACTTGTGCATTAAAGTTTTGTTCACATAACCTCAGGCCATGATAGCTGTACTCTGCAAGGTGACCAATCAAAATCAGCAGAAACTTTTGAGTGTTGAGTAACCCTATTCTTTTTACTGACTTTCCATGGCCCTCACTCAATCTCTGGACCAAGGCAATTATTTGATTTGAGACTAGAAAATTCCTTTTATCTCTTGTCAGATCCCTGATTATCAGTTTGAATCCCCTCAAACTACTCCAAGGACTCCACATAACAAAAGGATTTCCTGAGGCCCCTGTAATGCTTCTGGCTGCAAGACAAATAAGAGAGTCAGATGAAGCCAAAAGAGCTATGCACCTAGACTTAGATCCTTTCATACAAATTCCAGACGTTATCAATACCTTCCAGCAAGAAAATGTTTGATATTTCTTTACTCTTAGCTACAAACCTCAACGGCCCCTCAATCGTCTATAATGGAGAGAATTTGGGGAAAATTACTTGGTTATAAAAATGCATTAATAAATCATTTTTTAGAGGCTATTGATAGGGCCAGAAGATCTTCATGAGGTAGACTAGGAAATTTCTCATAATTCTAGGCCACAAAGCTAAATTTCCAGGCTTTCAATGTTTTCTCACTCTGAAAAGAGCATAGGGAGGTGAAGGGAAACAAACTCTAGAAAGAATTTGGGGCAGGTGAGAAAATGGACTAATAGGGATGAAGTAGGAAGATCAATGTTTAAAAGTTGATTATTTGAGTTTAAAAAAGGGGAGCAAGGAATCCAGAAAGCTATAGAAAGCATCACACCTAGACAAGTTCTCTCCTTTCATGTGTCCAGCTTAATTCTTCCATGCCTTCTTCCACACTTTTTAGCTAATCAACCCTATGTCCAAAGCAAAGTTAATAATACAGGTCATTGCAGGGTCAAGTAGACGGCCAAGAGATAGCGAGATTTCCCTATCAGAGGCTCACTCCACTGCAGCTGTTCTCTTTCACTTCTTTTTGGTTTCAGCCACTAACAAAGACCTTGGGTTCTAAGCAGTTGGAAATAGAGAAGATTATGGGTACTTAGGTGGTGGATAGAGTGCTGGGCCTGGAGTCAGGAAGACTCATCTTTCTGAGTTCAAATCTGGCCTCAGACACTTCCTAGCTGTGTGACCCTGGGCAAGTTACTTAACCCTGTTTGCCTCAGTTTCTCCATCTGTAAAATGAACTGGAGAAGGAAATGTCAAACCACTCCAGTAGTGTTGCCAAGAAAACCTCAAATGAGGTCACAAAGAATCGGAAACGACTGATATGTGTGTGTGTATGTGTGTGTGTTCCTGCATGAGGAGCCTTGCCTTAGGCAAACTTTTGAAGTAGGTGCAACTTGCCTTCCAACCCTTCCTCTCCCTTCTTTCTATGTACTTTGACCTCCTAAGGACCTTCCAGTTCTTAGAACCTAGTGCCCCTGTATCACTTTAGGCTGTCAGGGCCTCTTCTCCTCATCCTAACCAGGATTCCCAACTTAAGAAAAGGTCTGCTGTCAGTCATACAGGCCTTAATATAAATGTTTCCATCTTACGGGTGTTTGAGCCTTCTCTCTAATCCAAGAATGAAAGACTTTGACCACTCTTTAAAAGAATTTCAGGTACAGACAGCAAATGGCTACTGTAGTGTGTTCTCCCTGTTGTTGTCCTAATTGTAGGAAGGAGGAAGCAGAGACCAGATGGCACTTCCTAAAATCTCACTCTCAAGGTTGGTTTTCTGATTTGGGCATCAGAGTGTGAGACCAGGGAAGGAAGAGAGGCAAAAGAGTTCAGTTGCAAACAGATGAGGAACAGTGAAGTCTAGGGTTGCAGTCCAGCTTAGAATAGCCTAGAATACCTAGAAAGCCTGAGTTCAGGTTCTGAGATTCACAGACTCACCTAGAAGGGACCCTAGAGGTAGGTCATTTAACTCAGTGGTGCCAAACTCAAATAAAAAGAAGGCCACTAAACCCTACATGAGGATACCTGCTGGCTTCATACTGACCTAGAAAACGACATATAAATAGTATCTATCTTCTATTGTATTTTTATTTATTTTGTTAAATATTTCCCAATTACATTTTAATCTAATGTTGCTGCTGCCATGCCAGTGGGGAGATATGTTAGACACTTCTGTTAGTCCAACTCCCTTATTTTATAGTTGAAGAAAATGAGACTCTGAGTGGAAAAATGATGCCCAGAGTCACCCAAGTGTAAGTGGCAGAGAAGGATTCCAACTCAGTTCTTGGGATTCCAAGTTCCTTTCTTCACACTACAGTATACTATAATAGCTCCCTCAGGAAGCAAGATTTAGAGAGGTCAACAAAAGTCCAGACTCTTGGATTTGGGCTACAAGAAATCTCCAGTCTTCAGATTAGATGCTTACTTTCTTTACAGGTGAGATTACATAACAGGTAATGTCAACAAAGTAGGTTTTACAACCCTGACCTCTCCTTGATCCTAACACCTTCTCCTTGACACCCCCACCCCCCACCCCTTATCACTCAGCCTCAAGAGCAAAGTCTGGTCTAGGCGTCTCAGCTAGCTAGATAAATAAACCCTTAAGCCTCTGCCATTTGGGTCCTCAAGTGGTGTCAGAGGTTGGCAGCATCATCACTTCTGATTCAAAGACTGTGAGACTTGGATGTCTGGGATCTACTGTACCGGCCGCGCCGAACACTCCTCCTATAAGGAGCAGGCTGCCAGAGTCATACTCACTCATCAGTCTTCGGTCCTCAACCGGATAAACACACAGAGACGAACCATCGGGAGGCGCCAACACCAGAGCTTTATTCAGAGGCCATCACAGCAAGCCATCACAGCAAGGCCAAGCAGGAAGGCCAGAGCAACGGAGCAGGAGCCAAGAGAGCGCGTGATCTGACCACGCTCGTTCCTAAGTACCTACTTAGCCCCTCCTCCCCAGCCCCGCTTACTAGCCAATGATTGTAGGGTCAGATGCCAGAAGAGGCTGTCTGAGTTTAGCACACCAAGGGAGAGGGAGTGACGTAGGAGGCTAGGACCGGATACAGGAAGGAGGCATCTGGGATTAGTGCATAGACAGAGTACGTGACCTAGGAAGTCAGGAAGGACACAGGAAGGAGGCGTCTGGGGTTGACGTTGCATATAGGGAGGGGACTAAGCAAAGGGACTCAGTCCTCTGCCATCCCACTCCCACGTGGCACCGCCCTTTGCCTCAGGAGCACAAGCTCCGGCTACTTCCTTGCACCCAGATTATCTCACATAGCACTGCCCACTGCCTCAGGGCTTCTCCGTACCTAGCCCATCCCAGTTCACCATGACTCCACCTACCACAGCCCCTGCCTCGACTTCCAAATACCCAGATTCTACCCCAATCTTGCCACAACGCCCACCTGGTAGCTGCCAACATAGACAGTCCCTCACAATCTACCACAGCAGAAGACTCAGCTGACCCCTGAGTAGAGTGATGTGGTATCCTAGATTCATCAGGGTATATGTCAATACTAATGGGATTGTGGGATCAAAGATTTATGGCTGGAAGGGGCCTCAGAGACCTAACCCAGGAGTAGGGAACCTACAGCCTTGAGACCACATATGACCCTATAGGTCTTCAAGGGCTGCTCTCAAGTGCAGTCTTCTACAGAAGAACTAGAGATCCATATGTGGCCTCAAGGCCGCAGGGTCCCCACCTCTGATTCTTGTGCAATCACCTTAATTTACCAGTGCCTCTCATTATCCAAGGAGGTAGCCCCCTTGCCCTATCCCATATATGATACCCAATCTTTCCTGCCTTGTTAATTATTGACAAGGCTCTCAATGTGAAAGAAAACAGCTGGGTCAAAGAGTGAGGAGTAGGCAATGGGGAGTCAGGATGCCAAGTTAACTGGGGACCTATTGCCAGATCTAGATGGCCTCCTTGTCTGAGGTATGGTGAAAAAAAATATGATAGAGGATCTGACTTCTGTTCTTTCTCATGGATCTGGGGAAGGGGGTTAGGGACCTGGGCTGGTCTTTCATTACAAATGTCATATCTTTAATGTAGTGGAAAGAGCACTGGATTTGCATTCAGAGGATATGGGTTCAACGCTTGCCTCTGCTATTTACCTTTATGACCCTAGGCTTGGCTTACCTTCTTACCGAGGCTACTTTTCAAAAAGAAGAGCAGGTCTAGGTCCAGATTCCAATCCTCTTGCTCAGAATTGGGGAGATGGGTAAAAAGCAGCCTTCCCACCACCATTTCAGGCAATGTTTATTGTTGTTTGTCCTTCATTTTGGAAAAGGATCAATGACATCGCAGAATGATATCTTGACTTGCACAGTGAATTGGATTTAAATGAAGAAGAATCACACAAAGTCACCAGCTTCACTCTTTCTTCCAGAGTCATTGAAGTCCGGTGACTAGACAAAAGTCGGGATGACTGGTGATAGCCTAGGATGCAGTGGATGACCTGGGTGTCTTTGATATCTGACCAAGCTCCAAGTGTTCCGCAGTACCTGCTCTAGCTGCCTTCATGGCCATGGGAACAAATTGTTCTCACCCATTCCGTGTGGGGGGAAGTCTTCACATGCTTGGGGTAGACAGCCCCCTAACTCACCAAAGGGGTTTGGGGCCTGTCAGTTACCCCCAACCTGGTTTAGCCAACTGCTGAGAAGGTTTCACAGAAGTGTGGATGCTGCACATGCTATGGCTTCTTGGAGTCATATGTGAGAGTTGGGTGACTGGTGGATGCCAAAGGTAGATGGCCAGTCCTGAGAAGGGCTCAGTAAGCCCTCTGACCAGCGATGCTTATCCTCCCTTAATACCCCATATACCTCACCATGTTCGTTATGGTCACTACAAAGGGAATATATCAAATGGATGGATTATATAATGGATATATCCAATGATAGAGGCAAAATGGATAGAGAGATGGGCCTGGAGTCAGGAAGACCCAAGTTCAATTCTGGTCTCAGACACTAACTATGTGATCCTAGACAAATCATCTAATTCCTCTCTGCCTCAATTTCTTCAACTATAAAGTGGGGATAATAATGGCACTTACCTCCCAGGGTTGTGAGCAGAGGAGACTTGCAATAGCAATACTCCTAAGTGGGACAGAGCCAGATTAAAATGCAACTGGGAAATATTTAACATAGTAAATAAAAATACAATAAAACATAGAAAATGTTAATATGTGGTTTTCTAAGTCAATATGCAGCACAGGGTTTAGTAGTCCCATTTTTATTTGAGTTTGAGACCACTGGTTGTGAAAATTGAAGGAGATAATATTTGGAAAGTTTAGCACAGTGCCTGGCACATAGTAAAAGCTTAACAAATGCTTCATTCATTTGTTCCTTACTTCCTTTCTTGTGTTGCAGCTTCTACAGGAAATCCTGAGAACAAATTTAGGAGACCAGAAGGCATTAATTGAACACACACAAACACACACACACACACACACACACACACACACACACACACACACCCCCCCTAGCCATAGTCTTATTTGTCACATAGCTTATTTGTTTGTCATGTAGTTTATTTGTCACGTGTTCCAGACATGGTAGATTCCCCAACTTAGTAGAGGAAAGTCCCCAGAAAGCATGACCATGGAAAGAATGTGACACCCCAATTTGTTCCCCAAAAAGGGAGATGTTACTGATTTCCATCTTGGTGGAAACAGGCCTCGACTAGGAATCAAGAGATCTGGGTCCTGAGATCATGGGTCCAAGAGATCATGGCCTGGTGCAAGTTACCCTAATATAAAGCAAACAAATAGGAACAATAACTGATAAGATCTATTGCCTATTAATGGTAAGATGTTTCCAGTTCTAATATGATGTGGTATTGGTGCATCATGAAAGCATTCATTTCTTCAGTCTATTTCAGGCAAATATGTGATTTGTCCACTTTTATGGTCAGCACTATATGCAATAAAGTTTTACCAATAGGTGAGGTATTGATATTTCTTTGCCATTCCAGTTTATCTAGTGGTATGAGAGCACAAAGGAGGTCATTTGTCCTGCTCTGCTGTCCTCTGTGTCAAGCTGATCACCAGAACTCTGAGTACAGCCAACCTACTATGCCCCTATGCCTCCCAGACTATTTCTTTGACTCTAGAGTCAAATAATGCAATCAATTTGCATTGCATGGACTCAATTAACCCAATCAATGATATTACCAGAACCCAGCTCACCAGTTATTTCAGGTTTCCTGCCATGGTTTCACAGCTACCATGATGGTCCCAGGGCACATAAAATCTTTACTGTACATCACCACATCTGGCATTTCCCTGCTTTGCCACAACCCATGGCATAGACAATGGTTTGAACCCTGAAGGAATTTTTGTTATGTTATCATATTACACTATTATTAGTGCTGGCAAGTTTCGGGATGGGGAGCTGGAGAGTAGAGTAATGGAGACCTGTGTAAGGCCCTATAATGCTGAGGCAGAGCTCTGCAGGGAGAGATTATGGTTCAAAGTGCACAAGGACCTCTGGTTTCCCATCTTGAGCCACTGGGCTCTTGCCTCTCTTAGGGGAGCTTGTGGATTTCCATTTGGTTAATTGTCTTGGCACCTGGTGTAGTGGGCAACAGGTCTGTCTGAAAGCCTATTTACTCAGCTGGCACCTCTTCCTCTTGTTGTAGTGAACACGGATGGGGATCTTACACTCCATGGTCCCTGCTCTGCCATAGAGAAAAGTACTCTTCGCCTTGCATTGGTCTCTTATGGTACCATTCTTGATTATGACACTGCAGTATCATTTCCCCCAGTGAGGCACAGATTTCTTGTCATTGGTCACATGTTGCTGCCTGGACTTCTCTGACCTGCAGTCCCCAAAGGAGGGCTGGGCCAACCACAGCCCTAGTAGCCAAGCAGTGGCAGCATTAGAATCAGCAGCAGAGCAGGTTCTCACTGGAGCCATGAGTTTCCACTAGCAAGGTAAAAGGAGAGAGAGAAAGAGAACACAGGATAAGAGTTGGGGATTGCCTATGAGGTCCCTGAGTGTTCCAGGGATAGCTATAGCCTCTCCATAATGCCTATTCAATGAAAGGGCCCAACCAGTCCCTTTCCTCCAAACTGCCACTGTACTCACCCACTGCTTCTTTCCTCTTACTCCTCAAGGTCCTCCTTGTCAACCTTCAAACAACTCCTGTCATTGTTGCCTTCCTATGGTTAGAAGCTCAGAAAGATAGGGCTTCCTCTTCTAGACCCTCTTACCTATTTTCCCCTCTTCAGTCAGCTATAAAGCAATACATTCTGAGGCTATTAAGCACGAGAACACTGATGCCATTTTAATACAGATGATAGGAAATTTGAGGATACAAACCTTATATTATTAGAGAATTACAGGAGAATAGAGTCCAGCTCTGTCCTTCTTAGGTGATAAGTCTTACTGAGTCTCCTTTAGTCTAGATTCCTCTGTCCTGAGTTCAACCTGATTTCAACTTATTGGACTATGTGGCAAGTCTATATGCTATTTTTAGTTCTGTACTGTTTCTATTTCCATTTCAGACTGAATTCACCTCTCCTGGTCCCCCCAAAGTTCTATTTCCTTTCTTATTTACAGCTTCTATTGAAACACCAACCATTTCTTTTTTGCCAGCTGTTTATCAGGTCCTAGCTGTAAGCATATCAGTTTTCTTTTGATCCATTGTTTCCTTGTACCAGAGGAATTTATCTCCTGGAAGAACCACAGGGGAACTTTCTAGTACCTTGAAGTCAGCATGATGTCCAATATGCAGCAGCAAGAGAGAGTTGGAAGGGAAGTAAGGGAGGAAGGAAAGGTGAGACCTAGAAAGCACCCCTGCACCAATCATGATATAATGGAAAGACCTGCAGTCAAAACAGGGAACAACAGGCAAGCAATAAGCATTTACCAAGCACTTTGTGCCAGATACTGTGCTAAGCACTGGGGATCCAAATGTAAACAAAAAGACAGTCCCTGTCCTCAAGGAGCTTACATTCTAGTGAGGAAAGACAGTACACAAAAGGGAGCTGGAGAGGGTGGGGGAAGGAAGGAGAATTGAAGAAGAATATAGTGGTGACGTCTGAAGAGTAGAAACAGAAGGGCAGCTGGGAGGAAAATGGATAGAGCCCCGGCCCTGGAGTCAGGAGGACCTGAGTTCAAATGTGACCTCAGACACTTGACACTTAACTAGCTGTGTGACCTTAGGCTTAACCCTGATTGCCTCACCAAAAAAAAAAAAAAGAGTAGAAGCAGAGCAATAAAGGATGACCAGCCTGGTGATTCAGCCCCCCCCCCACCCCCTCCACACACAACAAATGGGGGCCAATAGGGTCATAGTAGTGACTTTGCTACTTTTGATAAGTTCTTGGCCTCTCTGGACCACGATGTTCTTTTCTATAAAATTAAGGATTCAAATGAGATGATCATAAACTCCTAAGTTTTAGAGCTAGGAGGGGCTTTAGTCTTGTTTTACAGTGGAGGTATCTGAGGTCCAGAGCGGTTAACTGACTGCTCAGGGTCATGTAGCTAGTAAGCATTCGGACTAAAGATTTGAACCTAGGATTTTCTGACTCCCAGTGCAATACCCTATCCGGTATCTCACACTGCTTTTCATGATCTCTAAAGTCTTCTCACTCTATAATCTTGGGACACAATATGAGCCCATGACTTTTTTCTTTCAATACCTCCCACTCCTATGAATCACTCCTCTACTAGGTGGAAGAGTTCAGTTTCCTGAAATGCATTTTATGAAGACATCGTCAAGATCTTCTTTGCAACCAAAATTTCTTTTTAGCTACAACTGTTTAGTTGCTTTTTCGTCTGGTTGGTTGGAATATGAAAGAGAAGGAGGGAGAAACAGCAATTTGGCTTCAAACTGCTCCCCAATCCCATCTATTGCTCTTAGCCCAGTGATATTGAGGGGTGGAGGAGAGTGGGCTCCCATCAGTACCAGTGGCTTTATTTCCCACTGGCCTTAGTTCCTAATTCCTTTGGATCAACTCTTGTCTCTCAGAAAATTCTTTCTTATAACTAACCTAAATCTCAACTTTTCAAATTAAGTTTATTTCCTTTGAATGATTTGTGGGGAGAATGGAGATAAATTGACTGTTAGCCCAGGCAAAACTTCCTTATAGCAAAAGTTAACATTTATATAAGTGTAGCTGGGTGCTTCAGTGGATAGAGTGATGAGCTGGAGACGGAAATGTCAAACCATTCCAGTATCTTTGCCAAGAAAACCCCAAATGGGGTCATGAAGAGTTGGACACAACTAAACAACAACATTTATATAAAGCAATATACTTTATTATTTTACTTGATCCTCACAACCTTCTAAGGTAGGTGCTACTATTAGTCCCCATTTTATAGATGAGGAAACTGGGATTGAGAGAAAGTCAAAGGATTCAAATCCAGGATTATCTGACGTTAAAGTCCCACACTTTATTCATTATCAAATAGGCCATGCTTCCTCTACAATAATAGCTAACATTTATAAAACATTCAGTATTTATAAAGTACCTTACGAATATTATCTCATTTAATCCTCACAACAACCCAGGGAGCTAGATGTTACTGAAGCTGAGAAAGGTTAAGTAACTTGCCCAGGGTCACACAGCTAATAAGTATCTAAAACAGGATTTGAACTCAGATTTTCTTGACTTCAAGTGCAGAGCTCTATCTACTCTATGCCACTTAGCTGCAAAACCTTTCTCTGCTTCAGCCTAACTAATCCATATTCTTTTATCCCATTTTATCGCCATCATTATCATCATCATCATCATGGCGGACTTACCCCAGTTGTTGTGTTCTTCCATCTGGTGTGAAGTTACCCAGCTAGCAGCCTGGTTAACCTTCTGTAGTAACAACTTCTTAAATGGATATCAGGGCTGGTGCAAATGAGGAGTGAGTAAGACAACACCTGGGAATGATAGGCCAGTCACAGAGGCATATGACCACTAGATTTGAGAAGAGTAAGGAAGATGACTCAAAACTGGGAAAATGAGGGAATTGGGGGAGGATGTCTCCCTCGATAGTGCAACCTATGAGCTCCTTTCAATCACGTTTTCACATTCCTTCGTGGAGAAGTGACAATGAGAAAGTTGACAACACGGGCCTTGTGGGTTAGGGTCTTTGTGGAGGCAATGCCTAGAATAGCAGTGCCATAGAGCATGACCTGTAGGGCTAACTTCACATTCATTACAGCTAAAGTGCTTATTCCTTGTGACTTCCTGCTGTTCATTTGCCTTTTTAGAAGGAAGGAAGCATTAATTAAATGCCAGGCACAATACTTAGCACTTTACAAATATTTCATTTGATCCTCACAATAACCCTAAGAGGTAGATGCTATTATTATACTCATTTTACAGTTGAGGAAACTGAGGTAGGAAGAAGATAAATGACTTGCCCAGAGACACACAACTAGTAAAATGTCTGAGGTCAGGTTTGAACTCAGGTCTTCCTGACTCTAGGCCCAACACTCTATCCACTGAAGCACTTGACTATATATACCTTTGGTTAGGATGTTACGTTCTGGGTATTCTTATTAAGACCCAATATTCATATGGTATTCTAAACCATGGGCAGCTAGGTGGTATAGGGGATAGAGTGCCAGACCTGAAGTCAGAAAGATAGCTTCCCAAGTTCAAATATGACCTCAGACACTAATTACCTGTGTGACCCTGGACAACTCACCTAACCCTGTTTACCTCAGTTTCCTCATCTGTAAAATGAGCTGGAGAAGGAAATGGCAAACCACTCTAGTATCTCTGCCAAGAAAACCCCAACTGGGGCTGCAAAGAGTCAGACACGGCCAAACGACAATAGCAACTTTAAACCATAAAATAGGTAGTATCAAAAAAACTTTGAATATGAATGCAAATATCATATGTTGTCTTATATGATCCTCACAGCTCTGTGGGGGTGGACAATCAAAATGTTATTATCCTCATTTCATAGAGGAGAAAACTGGGCCCCTCTGAAGTTAAATATCTTAACCAAGATCACAGAATCAGGAAGCCCAATTCTCTTTCTACTACAGTGTACCATAATGTTCCAAACTCATATTGAAGAAAGATTGGCTCTGATCAGAGCTGATCAAGAAGAGGAAAGTAGGGGGTAAGAGTGGGAAGGAGAGAACAGTTAGTATAAGAGACCAGAAGAGTTTGATTAAGATTACACAATGCCCAGAATAATGTGAAGGAAAACAACTTTAAAAGATAACAGATATGGGCTCAATGCACTGAATGATCAACCATGGCTTCAGAAGACTTGATGATACATGCCATTCACCTCTTAACTAAAAGGTGCTGGTCTAGAATTGAAGAATGAGGCATACATGTTTAGATGTAGCTAATATAGTGATTTAGTTTGCTTGACTGTACTCATTCATAATGGAATAGTTTCGATTCAATTGGTGGAATGAAGAGGGAGGTGGGTGGTATGAATACAGTAGTAATGATACAAAAATAAAAGAAAGATCATCAATAAAATATTTCAAACCTATGCAGAAGAAAACAAAAATAAGTTTTGAAAGTATACATAAACAGGGTTGATAATTATTAAATTCATAATAAAAAAGCATTTTTTAAAAAAAGTTGAGTAGAAAGGGTGTTATACAGAAGTTGGAGGCAGGAATAGAGTTCTGGTACCTGTAACCTCAAGAGAATTCCTCTTAGGCTGCCCTCTAGGCCTTCAAACTGGTTTTAGGAACTAGGGAACCAGAGAGGTTTACTTCTTAGGAGTTTGGTCAAAGCGTGGGCCTGTTATGGAAATAGGGCAAAGCTAAAAGGAGAATAGAGACTTTTCAGAGATTCAAGGAGAGAAGACACTTAGGACTGAGACAAACTAGTCTCTGATATGGGAACCAGTGGCAACCTGATTTTAGGATATTTATGGAAGACATGGCACAAATTGGATAAAGTTGAACTTTGTGTAAACACAAAGTATATATTGTACTTTGCATTCTTATGCACCCTCTCACCTGTGGCAATAGAAACCTTTGCCATACTCAAGATGAGTGGCCCAACAATGAATAACTTTACTAGACTATAAACTCCTTGAGAGCAAGGCCCTTTTCCTGTTTACCTTTGTCATCCTCATAAACTAGAATAATTCATTGTATATTCATTCTTCTGGACCAGAACAGTGATTTTATTAATATAAGAAACTCCAGATAAAGAAACTAACTTGTGACATTTAGAAAGTTTAAGAGACACAATTTCTAGGTAATTAGTCATTTTATTAATAATGCTACCATTTTATTAATGAAAGGGGTCAGTTGTTTTCTCAAATGCCAAAGACCTCTCATGGTGGTGAGCTCACAGTTTATATGCCCTTGGAAGAAACAATTAATGAGAGAATGAAAGTTATGGAGAAGTGGGCTCACTCCAATGAGGGGCTGAGAGAGTGACATCATGTCACTCTTGGACAAAGAGACTATTTTCTACACCCAAGCTACCCCCTGCTTTAGTCAATCTAATAAAAAAATTTTTCCCCACTCAAACCTGAGTAGAATGGAACGGGTTTCTGCATCTTAGATTAAATTCCTTGTAAGGTTGGGTGGGGTCTGACAAAGTCTGAGGAGAATTAATTCAATCTCATCATCAGTAATGTCCTTCAAGAGACTGATCTTTGAAATGAGGACTATAGAAAAGAGGGAGCTCTGGATCTCCCAAATCATTGGTTATTAATAGTCATTTCTCTCACACTTTACCCATGCAGATCAGAACCTGATCTGGTCTGTAGGGTCTTAAAGAATTGCCTGGGGCAGCAAGACATCAACTGAGTGACCAAGGGTCCCACAGCAAGCAAATATCAGAGAAAGTAGTTGAACCCAAAATCTTTCTGACTCTGAGATCAACTCTCTATCACTATGCTATGCTATGTCCCATTACACATGATGGAAGTTTTGTGTCTATTTTCTGAGGAAATGCAATTCTACTGAAGAGAAAATACATGATTAAGGCCCTAGTAAGAGTACTCTTGCAGTGGCTGCGGTAGTTGGGGGGAAAAGATCTGAAACTGGGTTTTGTCACATTCTCATTTCAAGTAGAGGCAGAAACTACGACAAATTGATTCCAAGGGGCTTAGAGGGAGGGCAAAGTGCTGAAGAGAGAGTAATAATGGTGGGATAGGAGCAATGGTCTAACCCTCACCCTCATGTAGGTTGGGCTAGTTTTTTCTTAGAAAGTATTGAGATCTTCCTTTACGCTTGATTGGCTCAGAGGGCTAAGGCTCAGGCAGTTCATGTAACTTCCAGGTCACATGAGGGTGACCTGAAGAAAACAACTATGAGGGCTTCAGTCTGATGGAGGAGGGTGGGCAACTCAGAGCCAGGGGAATTTCATTGAGGGGAATCAACTAAAGGTGTCCTTACTGCATATCCTTATAGAATGAATATTCTTTCCCTGCTACAACCAATCTGTTTTTGTTAGCTGTTGAACAACCTACAAATGTCCCTACTTTGCTGTAAACTCAAACCTAAACTACCAGAGGACTGACTAGAGTCAAGCCAACCCAGAACAGATGGGGAAAAGTTTTAACTCTTTATCTGTTTGATTTTCATTTGTCCATTGTTATTGCAATAAAGACTGATTCTTTGCATGTTCTTTGAAACACATAAATCTCTGATTTACTGGATATAAAAACTTTTATTGACTAGTAATTGAACATTACTTTAAGCCTTACTTGCAAAGCTATAAGATTATGAAATATAAGATATCAGCATGGATTTATTTATAATAATTAAATGAGGACAAATACTTGAGAACAGGTTCTGACTTTATTGTCTAAAGCAAGGTTTAATACCTCTTTTCTGAGGAAATTCAATTCTACTGAAGAGAAAATATATGACCAAGACCTTAGTAAAAGTAAACATTTTTTATATTTATGTAGCTAGGTAGTGCAGGGATTAAGTGCTAGATTCGGAGTGAGCAAGACCTAAGTTCAAATATGAATTCAAATACTTATTAGCTGGGCAAGTCACTTGACCTCTCTCTGCCTCAGTTTCCTCATCTGTTAAATGGAAATAATAATAACACCTACCTCCCCATCTTATTGTGAGGACAAAATGAAATAACATTTGCAAAGTGTTTTGCAAATCTTAAGTAGTTGTAAAATCTAAGCTGTTATTTTTAACTATCATAATTAATCTTTGTGACAATCTCAAGAATCCCATAAATCTCTTCTTGGAGTAATGTTTTTAAATGCATAAAACATATATAGGATTATAAAATAAACCAATTATATCAAAAAAGTTATAAAAATATTTTTTTAAAAAATAAGTTTGCAGGTCTCAGGTTAAAAACCCCTGATCTGAAGGATTTTGAAGAAAGGTCCAGAAGAACACTAGGATATGATACTGTACCATGCGAAGCAATACCAGATAAATCCGCCAACAGGGCTTTTAGATCAGTAAATGAACTTAAGAACAAGTCATCCAGTCAGTAATTGGTTCCAGTATCTGGAGCTCTGTACTGTAGGAAGGCTATCTATGTCAATACTGAGATTACTCATGCCTTCAAGGGGCTTCCACTCTAATAGGAGAGCCAGAGAGCAAGCAGCTGTTGTCACAAAAGGATGATGACTTCAATGAGATTTGGAACATGCACCAAAATGACCCAGCATTACTCATCAGTGACTGGCAGATTGAAGTTATCTGAATGGAAGCAGAAATGAGGGAAACACGTGACGGAATTAATCCTGCTGAGGAGTCACCACCTGAAACTCCATAGAATGGAATGGCTTTGTCATAGAAGACACAGGTGCCATGATAACCAGGTGCCATAAGCTAACATATCTTCTAAATGAGGAAGACAAAGAGAAACCCCCTGGGATTTGGAGCAGAGACAGGAGTGATTCCTGGCTACGTGTTGTTGGGGTAAGAGGTAAATTAGAATAGACAGGTTGTTCAAGTTTCAACTTGAGCAATCACCAGCAAAAATCTCATTCAGAAGATACCAGATTAAATTTCATGAAGCTATTAGAGTTAACCAAGGTCCTGGCTACTGATAAGTCTTATTCTAAAGGAAGCTCTGTGAGGGAATTTCTCATCACTTTTTGGCACAGAGGAGCATGAAACTCAATATCTTTCTCTTTGATGTAAAGAATGGGACTTCATATTACTCACTTGCAAGTAGAACAGGTTCAGTGACTTGCTATAAGTACAGAAAGGCTTAAAAAATAGAGGGTATTGTTTATATCCACTAATATGGAAATAAAATGTATATACTTCAATAGAAGGGAATTAAACTATTTCCTCTGGTCCTCTTTCAGCCCTTGGGCTTGTCAATTTCTTGCACTGAACAGAAACAGATTGTAAATTTCAGCTACCATATGATCTAATACAGGGGTGGGGAACCTGCAGCCTCGAGGCCACATGTGACTCTCTAGGTCCTCAAGTGCAGCTCTTTGACTGAATCCAAACCTCCCAGAACAAATCCCCTTAATAAAAGGATTTGTTCCATAAAACGTGGGCTCAGTCAAAAGGTCGCACCTGAGGACCTAGAGGGCCACATGTGTCCTTGAGGTCGAAGGTTCACCAGCCCTGGACTTTAATAGTATGACTCTAAGGGCAAAGCTTGTGTACTATCAGGCATATATGTTGGTATCAACCGCAGTGCTATGGAGTAGTGGATACAGAGTTCAATCAAAAAGACCTGGGTTAAAGTCTTGCTTCTGACACTCTGGGCAAGCTATTTAATCCCTCAGTGCCTCAAGTGCCTTTTTAAGACTATAAATTTCTGAGCAGGTGCTGACTTGTATTGGTAGAGACAATTTCCTCACTGGGAGCTCCTTACTCCAGTGAAATCACAGATCTAATTCCTCCTATCTTTCAAAAAAGAAAAAAAGAAAGAGGGAGCTTTTTGTTATTGTTTCAGTCTGGGCTAGTAATTTAATTGGTGTGAGAACATTTAAATTCAGGAACTCCCTCTACCAAAGCAGGTTAGCAACTCAGCTGTAATTCATAGTCCTTGAGCTGCCTGAGACATGGAGAGAGGTTGTGCAAGATTAAACCTGAGCAACTTCCAGCAAAAGTTAAGGAACTTGTCCATGATCACATAAGCTAGGATGTTTCTGAGGTAGGTATTGAACCCAGGTCTTCCTGACTCCAAAACCCATTTTTTAATCTTCTATACAATGTTTCCTGTCATTAAACATAAACTGCCATTTGACCCTATACCCCCAATCTTGCCTGGGTAGTGTGCAGCAAGTAATAACGTTTTGTTTTGTTTTGGATTTTTTAGGAAGCAACTGGAGTTAAGTGACTTGCTCAGGGTCACACAGCTAGTTAGTGTCTGAAGCTGGATTTGAACTCAGGTCCTTCTGACTTCAGGGCCAGTACTTTATCCACTTGCCACCTACTTGCCCCCAACAAGCAATAACTTATCAGAAAACATTTGTTTTCCATTGTAGATTAAGTTTTCTGGGTCTCCATCACCATCTTACTAGATCATCTAGCTCCAGTGCTATGGCTCCGTGGAGCATTTTCAACCCTGAATGACCCTCTGAGAGACCCCCTACCATTGACCATACCCTAGTGTTGACTCTCTCTTGTCTTATAGGCCTTGGCAAAAGCACTTCCACATTCCTTGTCCCCCTTCCTCTCAGTGAAAAAGGACTCTCAAATACAAGTCAGCACCCCTCCCTAATTTCCCTCTGTCTCTGTCCACCTTTGAACACTATTTTCTCCTTATTCAAGAATATAAAGGTTGCAACAGATAGCAGACTGGAAGTATATGGATTCCAGCTGTCCATTCCAAAATGAATCTATTGCTGCAGAAAGTAAATCCTTGCCCTGTAAATACATGTGAACACACATAAAATGGATTTGTTCTTTAAAAGGGGGAAAGCAGGTCCCTTAATGGCCATCGTATCTGAATTAGACCTTAAAATGAAGAGGGTATGATTTTTATTTTTTTGCCTCCAAACTTGGAAAGGCTGTACTAGGAAGGAAAATTATATACTTATGTAACCTGAGTCCTAAAGTCCGTTGGTATGGGACTCTCTCCATATTGGTGGAAATCAATGCCCTGTCCCTGTGTGAGGGGCAAGCTGGAGTTAGCATGAGTTCAAGAAAAGAGAGCTCTAGTCTCTTTAGTTTTCTTTGGGCTCTGTGAGGGATTGTCTGATGTTGGCTACGTGCCACGTGGGGGATGTGGCAAGATGGGGCAGGGACAGGATACGGGGAAGTAACCGGAGCTCACACTCCCGAGGCAGGGGGCTGTGCCATGTGGAGTTGTGGTGAACTGGGGTAGGAACAGGATACGGGGAAGTAGCCGCAGCATGTGCTCCTGAGGCAGGGGGCTGTGCCACGTGGGAGTGGGACAGCAGAGAACGAGCTCCCTTTGTCTAGTCCTCTCCCTAAGTGCAGCGCTAACCCCAGACGTCTCCTTCCGGTATCCAGGCCTAGCTTCCTTTGTCATGTCCTCTCCCTTGGTGCAGTGCTAACCCCAGACATCCCCTTCCGGTATCTGATCCTACAACCAATCACTAGTAGGCGGGCTGAGGAGGAGGGGCTAGGAAGGTATATAAGGGGCGGTAGGGATCGGAGCTCGCTCTCTTGCTCCTGTTCTTGCTTTCCTGCTTGGCCTTGCTGTGATGGTCTCTGAATAAAGTTCGAGTGCTTGCACCTCCTGATCAGCTCGTCTCTGTGTTTATCCGGGTGGGCTCCGAGGACTGGTGAGTATGACCCTGGCAGCCTGCTCCTGTTAGAAGGAGAGTGCACAGCCCGACCGGCACAGGGCTCTTCAGTGTTTGTAGTCTCTTCAGGTCCATTGAGTTCTACATTCACTTGGGGTGCTTCTGCTTCCAACTTCAAAGACTTGGTTTGCACTTATATCCTTGTAATCTGACCCATTAGAAAGCAAGCTCCTTGAGGGCAGGAACTGTTCCATTTTTTGTTTTTTTATTTTTATTTTTTTATCCCCAGTGTTTAGCACTTTGCCTGACACCAAGTAAGTATTTAATAAATGCTTGCTTGCTTGATTCCTACATCCACATCCAAAGCTCTATTCACTTTTCCATGGTGTCTTTCTAATTGCAATCATATGTAAAAATAAATGAGAATAAATGGACAAAGGAAGAGTCCTGATGGAGACTTATAGTAAGTGGCTGGAAAATGAGGACACTGTGCTGAAATTAGTTTAAAAGTAAATAGTTGCAGAACAAGTTGATTTGGTTTAATGTTTATTTTATAATGAATAATTTAAAATTTAATGATAAAAATTGGACATATTTTTCCTTGTTCACATCTAACTTTCCCACTTAAGGAGGATGAGTCCCTGGTCTTATTTGTGCCACACCCAGAGGAGGTAGAATTCTAAGACCACACCTTTGTTTTGTTTTATCATAATAGCAGACAATAATACATGAGCCTATCTTGTAATCAAATCTCAGTAACTGGGCAAAGTCATTTCACCACAGCTTCTAATATGTTCTTTGATCCAGGACTCATCTGTAAAAACAAGAATTATTTAGTACTATGCTGGACAAAAAGCTTTAAAAAAAAAAAGCCTTTTGATTTAGATCTATTATTTCATCTGTGTAGGAGACTGTGTTTCCATGGCATTGATAATGCCTCCATTACTGCCAAATTTAATAGATTGTGAAACTAAGATATGAAGCAGGCAAATGATGAACCACTGGCACTTTGGGTGGAATTCAGCATATCACTGGTCATTTAGAGTCTCTGGTGTTATGGTGTCTGCTGATGGCTAGCTCAGGTGTATTTCTTTTGCCTTCTTACCACCACCCACCACCCCATCCAGTACATATGCATACATACTTTGCTTTGAATTGCTAGGTTCTATTCAGCAATAAAGAAAAACACCCAGCTCTGTCAAGCATCAGGAAGGCTGGTTTGTTTCCTCATTTGTTTTTTAATTTAATATTTGATTTCTCTCCAATTACATGTAAAAAACAATTTTTAACATTCATTTAAAAAAATTTAGTTCCAAATTCTTTTCTTCCTTCCCTGCCCTCCCCTCCTCATTGAGAAGGCAAGCAATTTGATATAGGTTGTATATATGCAGTCATGGAAAACATATTTCCATGTTAGTCATGTTGTAAAAAAAACACAGACACAAAAATAAAGAAAAAGTATACTTCAATTTGCGTTCAGACTCCATCAGTTCTTTCTCTGGAGATGGATAGCATTTTTTTCATCCTAAGTCTTTCAGAATTGTCTTGGAACATTGTATTACTGAGACTAGCTAAGTCATTCACAGTTGATCATCATGCAATATTGCTGTTACTGTATACAGTATTCTTCTGGTTCTGTTCACTTTACTTTGCATCAGTTTGTCTTTCTAGTTTTTTCTGAGAATATCCTACTTGTCATTTGTTATAGCCCGATAGTATTCTATCTCAATCATATATACAACTTGTTCAGCTAGTGAGAGGATGCATTAGTTCAAAATAAAAGACATTTCATTACCATGGCATATACAGTGACAAGAAAAGATTCCCCCATGCTCACACAACCACATAGCCAACAGCAGTAAAAGGATGAACAAGAATGACTAGGTAACACCCAAGGAAAGAACAACATAGAGGGCATAGGAAAGGGTGTCTGACAGAAATCCACATAGCAAAGGCACGCGTGTGGAGGGCGTACATGAGTGGCCAGTGAAATTCACACTTATAACGCTATAAGGTTGCCATTGTCCTCGATTGAACTTCTGCTCCCTTGTGTGTACATTGTCTCTGTTGTTTTCCACTGGTTACCAAGCTTCCCTCTTCTATCATCTTCTGAGAGTTCCTATACTCTTGGTCTTTATTTACTAAGGTACAGTGAATAGAAAGTCTTTCCCTAAGAGATCAAGATATCAACTTTCAATTTCATCTTTAGAGTAGTCTATGAGCTACCCCAATTAGCTAAAAACATATTTATTCTGGTACTTCTCATGTTTGGCTTCCTCCTGAGATTATCTATCTATTTATCTATCTATCTAGCCGAAATACACACTCACATACATATACATATACGCATACATATATACGTGTGTACGTATGTGTGTCTAAGTGTCTGGGCTCTTTTTTTTTTCTGTCTCCCCTGAGGTCTCCCAGGTTTCTGTTACTCTGCCCATTCCTCTCCTGCCTTCACTCCTCCCCTCTTCCATCTGTGAGTGTCAGGTTGCTGGATCTTCAGGACCTTCTTTGGTGTCTCAGGACACAGTGTTTGGTACCTCAAAAGGCCCTGGGCTTGGGGTGTTCCAGTTTGAGTGATGTAGCTAGAGCTTCCTAGGTCTCCACTCTGGGGTTTTCTCAGGATAGTCCACTGCTCTTGCTGCCTACAGTCACAGAACCTTGTACGCTTGCAGGGTCTGTAGTCCATCTCTGGTCATGATCAGAGACTACTCTACCTTGGTGCTGGTGGCCCCCTTTCCTATTGCTCTCAGGCTTCAGGCTGATCTTTTTTTTTCAGTTTAAGGGTGGAAGAAGTCATTTACTGGAGCTTCTCTTTGGATTTCTGGATTGTTATTTGGTTCAGATGAAATTTTAGGATTTTGCTGGAATAGGTATGTGAAATCTGTGTAGTCTACCTCCTGTTCAGGCAGCTCTCTTGACTAGAAGTTGAAGGAATGGATTATTGACTCTTTTCCAACGAGTGTCTAAATATAGGCATTGTATGTTCCTCATAAAGACATGTTTCAGTCGGAGCATAAAATCTCAATTGCTTGAAGAAGCCATAACTGCAGTCCTTTATTATAGTTGGCTTCATTTCCCATAAATGATAGTGTTTTAAAAGACTTGACCAATACATAAGTTTTATGTTGACCCTTCCTCACAATTCAGGGACCAAGAACTGCCAAATCCTTAAGGACACATCGAGGTACATGCTACGTAGAGTGGTGGCAGTACTAATAATAGTTAACACATCTCACTTTAAGGTTGACAAAGCATACACATACATAGGTGTGTATTTACACATATGTAGTTGTTGTTGTTCAGTCATTTTTCAATCATGTCTGACTTTTTGTGACCCTTTCTTGGGGTATTCTTGGCAAAGATACTGGAGTGGTTTGCCATTTCCTTCTCCAGTTCATTTTACAGATAAGGAAACTGAAGCAAACGGGGTTAAATGACTTGCCCAGGAACACACAGCTAATAAGTGTCTAAGTACAGATTTGAACTCAGAAAGATAATCTTCCTGACTTCAGGTCTAACCCTCTATCCACTGTGCCACCTAGTGCCCCTTCCCCCATATATATGTAAATGTATGTATACACACACACACACACACACAAAATCTCATTTTCTCATTTGGTATAGCAATCTTGTAAGGTAGGTGCTATTATTATCTCCATTTTATAGATCATGAAACTGAGACTGAAAACATGTTAAATGACTTAGCCAACATCTCACAGCTCCTAAGTAGCAGAGGCAAAGTTAGGGGCATCTAGGCCTCAGACACTTAGTAGCCATGTGACTCTGGGCAAGTACTTAACTCTGTTTGCCTCAGTCTCCTCATTTGTAAAAAGAACTAGAGAAGGAAATGACAAACCACTCCAGTAGGTTTGCCAAAAAAAAACCAAATGGGGTCACAAAGAGTTGGGTATGACTGAACAACAACAAAACCTCCTGACTCCAAGTTCAGTGCTCTATCTACACCATTTCACTGTTATAAAATCTGACTTTCATCATAGGTAAAAGAAAAGAGAACCACTTACTTCTGCTAGGTCAGCTACACTTTACTTTGACATTCATTTGCTCTTCAATTTCTTTTAAAAGTTCTGTTAATTTTGCCTTTTAGAGAAATACAAAGATGCATTGTAACTTAACATTTTAAACATTTTTTCAAAGAATTTCATCTGTACTTTTCAGTTTTACTTTGTGTTCATTTTTAATATATCCCTCCATCTTGCTCTATCCGACAAGCCATCTGTTGTTACAAAGGTTTCTTTAAACAGGGAAAACAAAAGCAGTTTAGCAAAAACAACTAATACATCAACTGTGTCTGATAGTATAGTCAATATCCATAGTCACCCACCTCTGCAATAAAGGATGAAGGTACATTTACTCACTTTTACTCTAAGACTTATGATTTCATCAGGTATTCCTTAAATATTCAGGAATTTACTATTGTAATTTGAAAGGTATGTATGAAAACAATTTTTTGCCATTCAGTGCTCCATTTTCTTTTGAGGTTGGGAGAGCAAAAAGTAACATTCAAATGGAACTTATTGAAATTTGGTATAAAACAGTGCTAATAGCTTTTGTAAAAGCTAGTGTTACGTATTTTTATTCTTGTCATTTTGTTGAAATGTGCATGTTTGTGGCAAGGATCTTAGTAATGTTTGCTAATACATACCTTTATGAGTAATTATTTTCCCTCTTGAAGTCTATTAAAACTTCACATAGGGCAAGATTAACAAATGAGCATTTATCATCCATGCTAAAAACTGCATTATCACAAAACCTTATACCTAAGAGTAATAAAATAGTTTCTGGCAAAAGATGTCAAATTTCTAACAAACAGCGTTAAACCAATTTTGAATCTTCTTGTAGTGATATGTGTCATGATGATTTTTAATCTATGCAATATTAAAACACAATACTATATGTTTCTTTCTATACTAAGTGGTACCATGGATAGAACACCAGGGCTAGAATCAGGAAGACTTGGGTTCAAATCCAGCCTCAGATACTTACTAACTGTGTGACTCTGGACAAGTCACTTAACTTGGTTTTTCTCAATTTCCTCATCTGTAAAATGAGCTAGAGAAGGAAATGGCAAACCACTGTGCAAAGTCACCAGCCTCACTTTCTACTCTGGAGCCATCTGGGTCCATTGGCCAGATATAGATCAGGACAACTGGAGATGGTCCAGGGTACAGTGGGGACCTTAGTTTTTTCAAAGATCTCAGGCTTTGCCAAGAAAACCCTAAAAAGGGTCACAAAGAGTCAGACATGACTGAAAAATGACTGAACAATTGCTACTTGATTTGTATACATGTATGTGATAAATATTTATACACACACATAAATATTGAAAACATTGTCAAATTCATGTCTATATATTAATTGTATCTAATTTCTTTCTGATTTTAATGATTAATTAATAAAATTAATAGAAAAAGAAAAATGTAAACATGTGTGGTTTTCTAAGTCAATATGCAGCCCACAGGGGTCCTTATATACTATCTCTACATTCTTAGGATGGCATTTGCCTACAGTAATTTTCAAAGATTAATCACTAATGGGAAGATGTTCTATTGACAAACTAAGATTCAGAAATAAATTTTGGAGTAGAGGTAATACTAAATTCTAACATCCAATGAGAACTTATGACTGAGATGATTAATGGTTTGTGGCAAAATAGAACCAGAATATTGAGGCTTGAAATTATTCATTTCATAAACCATACATAGTTGGTTACTGAAACTGTTAAATAATCATCCTACAGAAGCCAACAGAAGTGAGAAGTCTGCAGAAAAGAAGCAGAGTGGAAACAGAAGTTAATAATAGCTGTTTTGATGTGAGTCAAGCTGAGACTAGACAAGAGAGAAGGGCCTTGCTGCTGATGCAAGGAGTTGATCCGACTGACCGAAGCTGTAATATCTGCTTGGATAAGGCAGAAACCTCTTGTTTGAAAAGCCGAGTAGGGGAAAGCTACCTTGCTCTCTATTGCCACCTACTGTTTTTAGAGAGGAAGATCTCTCAAAGCATTTATAACTTAGCATAGTCTTTGGCACATAGCAAGTACTTAACGTTTGTCATTCATTCACTCACTCATTCATTCATTCATGCTGGGATACCTTTTTTTGCCCTATCTCCATTGATGAAGCTCTGTGAATAGACACTTGTCACAATGTCATTTTCATAATCAAAATGCCAATGTAGCAAGGGAGCATGAGCTTCCCTTGAGTAAAATATATCTGTGAATGCCCGATATTAGCTAAGGAGCTCTGAACTGGGTGTGATTACAGGGTAGGGATAATATTGGTTGTAGTATTCTTATTGGACCATGAGCCTTCCAATACAGTAAGTTCTGTGTGGCACCTGTGGTTTTAATCATCAGAGAGATAGTAAATTTCAGAATCACAGTTTCTTGATGTTGCTTCACATATATTTTCATTGGGTCTTATGGATCACTAGTCTAGAATAAAGGGAAAGTCCATCTATTATCTCAATAACAATGAGAAAGACAATGAGAACAATAATAATATAGCTGACATTTACATAAGAATTTAACATTGTTTGTAATGTGCTTTATATACATTATCTCATCTGAACTTGCCAATAATATAATCACTGCAGATATTTTCCCTTTTAGAGATGAGACAACTGAAGTTCAGAGAAGTTAAGCATGCATGGTTTAGACATAAAGGGTTATATAAACAAATTAAGGGAGTGGGGGGGGGGGAAATCACTTGTTACATTTATGGATAGGGGAAGAGTTTATGACCAAACAAGACAGAAAGGATCATGGGAAGTGAAATGGGTAATTTTGATTACACTAAATTAAAAAGACTTTACACAAACAAAACCAATGCAGCCAAAATTAGAAGGAAAGCAGGAAACTGGGGGATAATTTACAGCAAATTTTTCTGAAAAAGGTTTCATTTCTCAGATAAATAAGGAACTGACTCAAATTCATAAAAATAAGAGCCATGTCTTAATTTATAAATGATTAAATGATATAAACAGACAGTTTTCAGAGGAAAAAATCAAAACTATCAATAGTTATATAAAAATGCTCTAAATCACTAACAACTAGAGAAATTCAAATTAACTCTAAAGTATCACTTTACACTCATTAGATTAGCTAAGACAACAACAAAAAAAGAAAATAACAAATGTTGCAGAGGATGTAGAAAAATAAGTACACTGATGCACTATTGGCAGAGCTCCAACCAATCTGGAGAACTATTTACAGCTATGCCCCAAAAGCTATAAAACTGTGCATACCCTTTGATTCAACATTACCACTACTAGGTCTGTACCCCAAGGAGATTAAAAAAAAAAAAGGAAAGGAAAGCGACCCATATGTACAAAAATATTTATATCAACTCTTTTTGTGATGGCAAAGAATTGGAAATTGAGGGGAAGCCCATCAATTGTGGTCATGGCTACACAAGTTTTATGATGTATGATTGTGATGTAATATTATTATGGAAAATGAGAAGAAATGATGGAGGAGATGGTTTCAGAAAAATTTGAGAAGACTTATATGAACTGAAGCGAAGTGAAGTGAACAGAACTGGAAGAACAATGTACACAGTAATAGCAAGATTGTAATGATAATCAACTATGAAAGACTTAACAACTTGGATCAATACAACGATCTAAGACAATTCCAAAGGACTCGTGACAAAAAAAAAGCTATCCATCTCCAGAGAGAGAACTGATGGATTCTGAGTGCAAATTGAAGCATATTTTTTTCCACTTTTTTCTTGCTTTTTTTCCCCCTCAACATGGCTAATGTGAAAATATGTTTGTATGACTTCATATGTATAATGGGTATCATATTTCATACTTTCTCTGTGGGTGGAGTAGGGAACGAGGGAGAGGGAATTTGGAACTGAAAATTAAAATTTAAAACTTAAAAAAAGGGGGAGAGGGTTCTAGGAAGATGGCAGAGTACGTCAGAAAACTTTCAGCTCTCCAAATTTCCTTTACAAAAAAAAAAGACAGAATATCACCTCAGAGCAGCAGAAATAAACATAGGATAAGGCAGTAGTCCTCCTAAGACAATTTGAGAAGACCCCAGGAAAGACCTAGCCTCCAGGGGTAGAGGTGTGGCCTGAGGGAAGAGCAAACACCTCCAGGCCAACTCTGCAGAATCAACAAACAAGAAGCTCTGGGGGCAACTGGGTTAAGAGGCTGTCTCAGCCTTAGAAACTTTCATCTCACAGACAGGTGGGGGGGGCAGTGGGGGCAGTCCCGATGGCTAAATAGGAGAAGATTGAAGGACCTTCCACTGTCAAAGGACGCCAAGCACAGCTGTGCTGACCAGATGCATCCTAGGATGTGGCTGCAGAGAGAAGAAGCTAACACACACCTGGTGAGTGCAGTAGTGAGGGGCAGGGACCCTGTTGGCTGTAGGCACTTGTAGGAGAGCAGCGTTCCTGGTTTCGGTTCCAGGGCAGAGAGGACAGCTGTAGTTTGCCACCACCGGTGGGACCATGGGGAGCAAGACAGTGTGGCTGGGGGCATTATCTGTGGCTTAGAAGTGGAGAGGAGAGCTCAAAGTTGGGCCCTGTGACAGATCTCAGAAAATAGGATTAAGAAGGGCTTGAGGCTTGGGTATCATTTCCCAAACTTTGGGACTACAACTTCATTACACTAATAGCTGCTAAAAACAAAATAAAACAATGATAAATAAATAAAAATGAGTAAGCAAGGGAGAAACCAGCCAACCATATATAGTTACTGTGGGGATAGAGAAGATCTGGGTTCATATTCAGAGGAAGAAAATGGAGCTAAAAAGCCATTCCTTTTTTGTTGAGAAATGTCAAATGGTCCCAAGCACAAAAGGAGTTCTCTGAAGAACTTAAAAAGGACTTTAAAAATCAAATAAGAGAGATTGAAGAAAAATTAGAAAAAAAATAAGAGCAATCCAAGAAAACCAAGAAAACTATGAAAAGAAAGTCAACCAACTTGAAACAGAGAATTAAAAACTTGAGGAAGATAATTATTTCTTGAAAACTAGAATTGGGCAAGGGGAAGTTAATGACATTCTAAGACACCAAGAAATCATAAAAACAAAATCAAAAGAATGAAAAAATAGAGGAGAAAGTAAAATATCTCATCAGAAAAACAACCAATCTGGAGAGCAAATCAAGGAAAAATAATATAAGAATAGTTGGACTACCAGAAAATTATGATTAAAAAAGAATCTTGATATAATATTACAAGAAATTATTGAGGAAAATTGCCCTGAAGTTCTAGAACAAGAAGGCAAAATAGAAATAGAAAAAATCCACCAATCACCACCTGAGAGAGATACCATGGAGAAAACTTACAGGAATATCTTAGCCAAATTTCAAAGCTCCCAGGTTAAGAAGAAAATATTGGAAGCAAGAAGAAAAAAAATTAATTGCCATGGAGCTACAATAAGGATTATACATGATCTAGCAGCTACTACATTGAAGGACCATAGGTCTTAGAATACTGTATTTCATAGAGCAAAAGAGCTGGGCTTATGACCAAGGGCAACTTACCCAGGAAAGTTAAGTGTAATTCCAAATAAAAAAAATAGATATTTAATGAACTCAAAGACTTTCAAGTTTTTGTGACAAAAACCCCCTAACTTAAGGGAAAATTCAACATGTAACATTCAGGAGAAATATAAGGTAAACATTAAAAACCAATTATAAGGGACCCAATAAGGTCAAATTGCTTACTTCATATATGTTAAATTATTAGCAGTACTCTTATTATTGCCATCATTATTGGGCAGTTTGAAAGAAAGGTACGGGCTGAGCTGAATATGATGGGGTGATTCTAAAAAAAATAAAGCTGTGTAGGGAGAGATTAAAAAGTAGCAATTATCTCATGCAAATGAGGCATAAAAAGAAAAATTGATTCAGAAGAAACTAGTAGAGGGGATGATAAGAGGATGGGAGGGTAGAGGATAAGGGAGGGACTCTTAGAGGGGTTAGTTGGTTAAGGAATAGGAAGGCAGGGTAGTGGGGAGAAGTAAAGCAAAGGAGTGAGAAAAAATAGGAAGAAGGAAAATACACAACAAGTAATTATAGCTTAGACTGTAAATGGGACAAATTTACCCATAAAATGGAAACAGCAGATTAAAAATTTGAATCCAATAATGTGTTGCTTCAGGAAACATTAAAATGAGAGATACACACAAAGATAAAATAAAGGGCAGGAGTAGAATTTAGTATATACAAATAGCAGAGATAGTAATTATAATCTCAGACAAGTTAAAGTTGAAATAGATTTAATCAAAAGTGAAAAAGAGAAACTACAATGTGTCAGCAATATTATTCTATGTTCTTTTAGACCATTTAAAATACTCAGATGGTATAAAATACCTGAGTGTATACCTGCCAGAATAGACACATGAACTATATGAACATAAATATAAAAAACTTTTTATACAAATAAACTCAGATCTAAATAATTGAAGTAATATTTATTGTTCATGAGTAGGTAAAGTCAATATAATTTTAAAAATAATTTTACCTAACTAATCTATTCGATGTCATCTCAATTAAATTACTAAAAAAAATTCTTTTACTGAATTAAAAAAATAATAACAAAGTTCATTTGGAAGAACAAAAGATCAGGAACTTCAAAGAAACAGGGTGGGGGGGGAATGTAAAGGAAATAGATTCAGCAGTATCAAACCTTAAAGTATATTATAAGGTGAGAGCATTGTTAAAGTGTAAAAAGGATAATTTCAATCATTTTAAATTAAAATTTTCTTTAATAAATAAAACCTATGTAACCAAGAATAGAAAGAATACAGAAAATGGGGAGGGGGGGGAACTTTCATAGATAATCTCTCAGATAGGATGTGATTGGGTTGGAATATTGTTATGGTGTAGGAAATGATGAGCTGATTGATTTAGGAAAAAAAATATGGAAAGACTTGGACTTACGAAGATACTATCCACCTTCAGAGAAACAGATGATAGGAGGAAATAAGCATAGTACAGTCTTACAATATATGTGTATGAGTGTCTATGTGTATATATGTGTATGTTTATAGATATCTATGTGTATGTATATATATCCATGCTTAATTGTAGCCTTCTTTAAAGTGGTGGGGGGAGGGAGGGGAAAAATAAAATAAAAAGCACACAGCAGAGAACAAAAGAAAACCAATAAGGAAGTGAAGAAAAGCTGGGCAGCTTTGAAAACAATATGTAGTACTTATTACATAGATTTTTCTTGAGATGGAAATTTATCATTTTATATTAAATCTCTTCTTATGGTCTGCTGTGCACATGGCATTTTTTTTCTTTTTTCATTTTGTATTTAAGTTTAAAATAAAAAATTTACAAAAAAAAATTAAAAAGAAGTTAAGCATCACAGAAGTCAAGGTCACAGCTAGTTAGAAGGAGGATTTCATTGTAAGTCTTCTTGGCTCTATGACTAGTACTTTCCAGTGTGTCCCTACACTAACTGGAATCACCCTCATATTGGGCTAATGTAAGATCAGTGAAAGTATCCAAGGTCTCACAATCAATATGGTCAGAACTGTAAGTGGTCAGGAAATATTAGTTTGATCAAGTAAAACAGGTGGCCAGTCAGGCAGCAGATAAAAGGAAGGTTGGGGGCGAGGATGAACTCCACTTCATGCCACTTTACCATTCTTCTGAAGAGATCACTTGAGTAAGCCCTGGTTGCCCACAGTATAGGCTCAGTACTCCATCCTTTCTTCCCTTCTACCACTCCCAAAATCATCTCTTCCATTTGGTGAGGGTTATTTGCAGCCAGGTCTCAATGAGTAGTACCAACTCTGATGAGTCCAACACAAAGAATTCCTAGTAGTTTGAGTTTGTGGGATAAGTAACCAAGGTTTCTTTGGGGAAGTGAAAGCATCTCTACACATATATTAGTGATATGTTAGATAATATGTTAGATAATCCTCTCAAAGGATGTTGTCACTTTTACCCAAACTCACGATCGATAAGCAGTTTAATTATTTGATTCAACTTGGAGCTTGTTTACATATTTCATTTCCCAAAGTCACAACCAACAGCAGAGCCACCCTGGGTACAAAGAAAATGGTGCTTTATTCTAAAGTGCTGATGTTAAGGAGATATACAGACTTCAGCCCTGGAGAGCAACTACTTCACAGTTCTCCATTGACTATGTGGAACAATTGCCCTGGGGCATAACTCTCACAGTCCCATGGCTAAGGTTTCCCTTTCCCAGGGTCCCTCTTCTTCCCTTCCAATCCTCTGATAGTCAAGAACCAGACTCCCTCCTGCCACCTTGACAGCAAGGTAGTTAGACACTGCCTCCACTGCCCTCCTAATGTCCATATCATTTCCTCCTATACCTCCTGCCCTTTCTGCTAGTGACCCATGACAACCTTTTAGCCTTTGATTAGACCTTCCCCTAAATAGCTTTGAACCATGACCCCTTTTCATTCCCTCCTCCTACTCAAATGTTTTTGCCCCAAGGTAAAAGATGTTCCAAGGCAACTAAATTGCTGGAGGGATAGTGTTGGGCCTCTAGTCAGGAAGAACTGAGTTCAAATCTGGCTTCAGACACTTGTTAACTGTATGACCCCGGGCAAATCACTTAACCTCTGTTTACCTTAATCTGCTGGTGAAGGAAATTACAAAGCACTCCAGGATTTTCACTAAGAAAATCCCATGGACAGTATTGGTGTGCTATGGTCCACAGGAGCACAGTCAGACACCATTGAACCACTGAACAACAATAACAAAAAGATGTCTAGTTACAACTCTGCACATCAGATCTAGAGACTGGCATTCTCCCATTTGCAAAATGGTGACTATAATCATGATTCCTCCTTCACAGGGTTTGTGAGGATTCTGTGATGGCGGTAAATTGGAAAGAATAGATTCTACTGGAGTCAGAGGACCCAGCTTCATGTTCTGATTCTCACTACCTGCGTGAGCTTGGGCAAATCACTAACCATCCCTAGTCCCCAGTTCCTCATCTGTCAAATGAAGGGATTAGATTATACAGTATCTCTGAATATCCTTCTAGGTGAGCAGATCCAAGATCCCATTATCCTGCATGTCAACATGAAATTGTGACACAAATGTCAGCTAGTATTCTCTTTAGACATGGGTAGTAGTTCCCTAATAAAACATTCAACATTAACTAAGAGGGTCACGACTGACGTCAGGATCAGCATAACCCAGCAATGAACACACACCGCTAACCAGGATAGCAGAAATTTCCAAGGTGAAAGCCTATTGTCGTGGTTTCAGGGATAATTGCACCTGAGGTAAGAAGCCACCCAGTTCATTTGTGTTGCCTGTAAATTTATTGGGAGAATTTAATGGTTGCTCTAAGGTTTGGGCTCCTGGCCCACAGGCTGCCACAGGGTAGTGGGTTTTCTTCCTTAGCTTTTCCCCTTGCCACCAGAGGCTAGCTTTCTCTAGCCTAAGCTGCTTCATTTGTAGCTGAAAAACTGTGATGTATGCAAGGATACCGCTTCATTTGCAAGTCAGGAGTTGGTAGCAAATCCCCTGAAGAGTGCAGTTATGCCTCGGTGAATGAGGAAAGGAAGAGGGTTTTAGGAAAGTGAGTACAGTTATGCTTTCCACATAAGCAACTTTCCCCATTGCAATTTTGCTATATTGCAGGTTGGCATAAGAAATGAAATGGGAATTTTGGGGAGTTTTGTGGAAGCCACAGATGACATGAGGCCTGGAGATGACACAGAGCCTAAGACCAAACAATTAGCCCAAATTTAATAATAACATAGTGTGAACACCTCATAAAAGAAAAAGAAAAAAAATCAGACTTCTCTGGTATGAAGGGAGGGCCAAAAAATTTTACCAGATTTTCCAAATTGTAGGGGCACAGCACTCCTAACCCCCACAATGTGGAAGAGATAACTATAGTAAGTCACAGTTCAAAGCTATTTAGAGGAAACCCTCTCTAATCAGGGGGTTTAAGGCAGTCATAGGTTACTAACAAGAAGTACAGAAGTCATCCCAATCTCCTCCCCTAAAACTGAGAAGTATAATCAAACAAAATAAATCAACACATTGGTTGTGTCTGAAAATATATGTCCATACCCTCTCTGCCGATATGTGGGAGGCATGCTGCTTTAGCAGTCTTCTAAAGTCACCAAATTTACTTTTAGCTGTCTGCGCATATGTTTCATTGATCTCATGTAAGCTTCTGACTAGCACAGACATGGGACTCTATAGTAAGACACGGTATTGGGTTATTAAGGATGGATGTAGAATCTTATGTGGATGATACCTATCAGCCTCAAAGCAAGCATCCTACAAGGCCCTTTCCTTAGCCTTCTCTTCTTTCTCCCTTTGACACCTCATCTACTCTCAATATTTTAATGATTGTTTCTATTTGGTTAAAAACTGTTAAGGACATTTATTAAGAGCCTATGATGTCCAGGGTGTTGCCAGCTGCATTATGACACGTACAAAATAAATAACACAGAATTTCTATCTTTATGGAACCTAAAATTTAATGAGACACATATAAATACACAATGGAATGTGATCATTCTTTTTCTTATTACTTTATTTTGATTTATCAACAATCACTTCCATAACCTTTTGAATTTTAAATTTTTCTCCCCCTCCCTCCCTGCCTCCCTCCCCAAGACTGTGTGCAATCTGATATACACTATACATGTACATTCCTATTAAACATATTTTCACATTAGTGATGTTGTAAGGAAGAATTAGAATCAATAGGAGAAACCACAAGAAAGAGAAAACAAAACAAAACAGAAGAAAAAAACAGCAAATAGTATGGTTCAATCTGCATTTAAACTCCATAGTTCTTTCTTTGGATGTGGATAGCATTTTCCTTCATGAGACCTTTGGAGATGTCTTAGATCCTTGTATTGCTGAGAAGAGCTAAGTCTATCAAAGTTAGTCCTCGCACAATGTGGCTGCTACTGTGTATGACGTTCTCCTGGTTCTGCTCACTTCACTCAGCATCAGTCCATACAAGTCTTTCCAGGTTTTTCTGAAGTGATAATTCTTTAAAGAAATGCTCCCTCCACCCCCAATGTTACACTAGATATCCAAAGGGAACCATCATTTCTGACTAGGGCAATAAGGAGGGGCTTTAGGGAAGACGTGATATTTGTGATAGTTCCTAAAGGATGTGTAGGAAAGGGGGAGACAGTCTAAGCAGAGAAAATGTTATGGGAAAGGTACAGTGATTGGAGAGTAGATGACACGTCTGAGTGGAGGGCAAGGAGTTTAGTTTCACTTGAGCCTTAATATACCTTAAATTCAAACTGTAAAACATATTACCCATTTAAACTACATTTAGTAGGTAAGAAGATCTCAAGTAAAAGATTTTGAGGGGCCAAAAGATTTTTAGCAAAGGAAGGATAAGATAAAATCTGTGAATATGGAAATTTAATTTATAGTTTGCTCAAAAGATAGCAAACTCTGAATTATTGAAAAACTAATAATGGTCCCAGAGAAGAGATGGTGAAATATATTCCTGCTAGACAAAAAGGCCAGGTATTTCAAGAGCAGAACACTGCATACACTGTCAGACATGGTTACTTCTCTTGGTTACAAAGGAAGTTTCAGTGGCAGCTAGGTGGCACAGTGGATACAGCACTGGCCCTGAAGTCAGGAGGACCTGAGTTCAAATCCGGCCTCAGACCAAACACTTGACACTAGCTGTGTTGACCCTGGGCAAGTCACTTAACCCCTACTGCCTAAAAAAAAAAAAAAAGGTCAATACAAAGGAAGTTTCAGTTCTAGAAATGACAATGGGAGCTATATGCAAAAACGACTAATGGAAAAACAACGGATTCAATAATAATTATCTTCTATTTACATTGAATTTATCTCATATGGTACAATGCAAAACTTATTGTCTCCACCATTAGAATGTGAGCTCACTGAGGATAGACAGTATTTTTGCCTGAACTGAGCACAGTGCATTGAACATAGTAAGTGTAGTGCATCAAATGTAGTGCATAAATGTGTGTAGACCAACTGACAATAAAACTTGTATTTAAAAAAAAATCCCAGTATCAGTCATGTGAAGGATGGAATGGAAGGAGAAAAAACAGAGACAAGACTGTCTGGGAAGCCATTGCAGTAATCCGGTAAAGAGGTAATGAAAGCTTAGCTGGGGTAGTTGCAGCAGGAATAGAAAGGAGAGGAAGAACGTGAAAGAGATTATGTTGATAGACTTCCCAGGACTTGACAAGTAAGGCTTTGGCAGTAATGGAGAAGAGTCAAAGATAACTCCAATACTTTGAACATGAGCAACCAGGTTGAAGAGGGTGCTACTGACAAAAACAGACAAGTCAGAAAAAAATGGTTTGGGTAGGGGTGGGAGGTGAGTACAATAAAATTGTTTTGGGTTATGTAAAGTTTGAGCTACCAATGAGACACCTAGATACAAATGTGTGGGCAAGTTTGTGGAGCAGAACACACATACAAACCCATACACACACACAGGGGCACATATGAACACATGCAGATATTCTTAGTGGGTACAGTAGCCTGAGATCATTCATGCTTATTTATTCCAGGTCCCATACTTGAAAGGGACCCAGCAGGCAGAGGACCTGGGGTTGCTGACAAGTGTAGTATTGAAAAGAGTTTGGAAATATTATTTAAGTGACTCAAGGGTAAGACCTTACGTCTTCTTCTGGTGAACTGGGGTGAGGAAGAAAGGAAGAAATGAAAGAAGGAAGATAGAAGAGAGAGAGAGAGAGAGAGAATAATGCTGCTACTTCTATCGACCACAGAGGATTGCGGTGAGTTTGAGTTTCCAATAAAATAATACATGTGAAAGTGCTTTGGAAAGTAAGAGATTATTATTAAGTGGTAACTGAAGCTGGAGCTGGGAATCAGAAGGGTGCTCAGGAACTATTCTCAAGTTCCAGAATACCCAACGCAGGGTCCTACAAGTAAGAGTTATGGATCTAAGTACACAGGAGCCGGGGGGATGCCTTCACAGGCCAACCAGATCTTCTTGAATTTGGGGAAGCCCATATATGTACACTTGGGGAAACGGCTGCGTGCTTGGAGGACACATAGGGTCTGTGTGAAGGAAATGTCACTCAGGTGACAGTTTTTTGTTACATCATAGCAGTGCTTCACTCTTGGGGTTTTGCATATGTCAAAAATGTCTCCTGCCACAGCATGGATGAAAGTGTTCTCCTGTTTGCATTTGCCCTTATCCAAGATCTGGCGACTATGAATCATGGCTGTGCAATACTGACTGTCCCCACCAGACATGTTGCTCTTCGGATAGTCCACATGAAGCCTCCAGAATCTTTGCACACCGGTCTCATTACCAAAGATAATAATCTGGCAACCCCCTGGCTGCAATAACAATGACAGCAGCAGCAGCAGCAGCAGAGACAGTGGCAGATGGATCCTCTCAAGAGTCATGGCTAGATCCCTAACCAGAAAGAATCAAAAGAAGAGAGGGTCAGAACTCAGATGTATTAATGGAAACTGAGTTTTCCAGGGAAAGCTTCAACATCTTCTATTGTATGTCTCACACAGACCTTCTGCCCAACTCTTAACCCCTCCCCCCATGGGCACCTACCACAAACCAACTCAGTATGCCTTCTCCCCACATCCTCCCACCCACCTACCCCTTTTCCACCCAGGGACTCATTGCTAACCTCTTGGGAGCTGTTCTCCTTTCTCATTGAACTACCTTCTCTTCTGCCTTCCCTGTGCAGAAGAGTGTCATGCCAGACTTCTTGCCTTTATTGTCACCCATACCCCCACCCACACCTTCCTTCCTGGTAATAAGTCAGAAAGACAGCACATCCCACCTAGGATCCAGATCGAATATATGTAATTACAAAATTGTTGACTACATATATTATATGTATATATGCATGTAATTCCATATATATAAAAATATACTATATCATACTTTTTATATATTATAATCATAATATACTGTTATATTATAGACCTATTATATTTATAACTTATATGCATTTTATATATACACATCTATCTACATTTCTCTCCACATATGCATATATGTATACATGCATACATAGACATACATATGCTCCAGAATAACAACCATAACCTCCCTGGAAATTTTAACATGTTCATATACATATATACACATGCTATAGGTGTATATGATATATGCAAAGTACATATGTGTATATTATATATGTGTACATATATACATATGTACACATGTATGTATTATGGCAGAAGCCAAGGCATTCATTTTTATTTGTCCAGATTAGGTGACAAGTTTTAGATTCTTTCATCTGGACTGCTCTGTCCAGCTATCTGAATTCAATTACTACCTGGTCTCCAGAATCTTTCTTGTGCTGATTCTCTGAGAAATCTGTTTTCTCTATTTCCAATCTGTTTCTTTTCCTGGTCTGAGTTTATTTAATTTTCTTCCAATGTAACCAGGGAACCCTACATCTTTTCTCTTTTTCAGATTTTACTGAAATACCAACCATTTTCCTTTCTTTGTACTATCCTACTCACCACATGACAGATAGGAGTTCAGCTTTAATTCATTGTTTTCCTGGATATGTGTTATTTCTCCTAGAGGAATGAGGGAAGAATCTTGTTTACTCATTAGCAATCCTCCAATAATTAGTTATGGTTTTTTCATGTTCATTGGCATGATAGTCCACACTCAGCTACATGCTTTTGGGGGGAGGGGGAGGAAGTATGCGTGCGTGCATGGGTGTGTGTGTGTGTGTGTGTGTGTGTGTGTGTGTGTGTACATTGGGAGGGGAGAGGATTGTCACAATTCATCCACTACCACTGATTGGTAGAGAACATGAGACAGGAAGTCAGGAGTCAGGGTTGTGAATCTGGCTCTAACACTTGTTGTTGTATGACATTGGAAAAGTTGATTAACCTTCCTAAGCCTCAGTTTCCTTATCTGTAAAAGGATAGGGTTTGACTAGATGATTTCTAAGGTCCTTCCTAGCTCTAGGATTTTGTGTTTTAAAACACAGCTTTTGCCCAAAGCCACATACTCTCCATAGTTCAAGACCTGACCCCTGTACTCCCCCTCCAAGTTGTAAGATCTGGGATTTATAGAATCAATTCTCATAAAAATCTTTCAGATTTTCTCAGAGTAAAAATCATTTTGAAGGTGAAGTCTTTTACTTGCCTTTTTGTCTTGTCAATTTTAATATGAAAGGGGACATTAATCCAGCTTGAAACTCTTCCTTACCTTATCTATTTCTCTAAGCTCTATAATATCAGGGGCAAGGAGGAAAATGGGACTCTGTCCTATACCAAAGAATTAAGACCTATTGCAATCCTTCTTTCCTTTGGGTCAGACTACCCATTATCAGGAAAGTCTTTCTTACACTGAACCTAAACCTCTGTCTATCAAATGAAATCAATTCTCTCAATCATGAGTATCACTCAAGGTTCTGTCTTTTACTCATCTGTCACTTTTTTTGCGTGTGATCCTAACCTCTTTTTTTTATTTTTTTATGCTTTTTGGTGAGGCACTCAGAGTTAAGTGACTTGCCCAGCGTTACACAACTGGTAAGTGTCGAGTGTCTGAAGGTGGATTTGAACTCAGGTCCTCCTGACTCTAAGGCCGGAGCTCTATCCACTGCGCCATCTAGCTGCCCTATCCCAACCTTTCCTGAGCCTTCAGCTCGGACCTCTCTTTTAGGTTGCGGTCCCACATCTCCAGCATCTAAAGGAGATCTTCACCTGGATACTCAGCAACACTTTAAATCCAATATGCCCCGAAGCGAACTTCCCATCTGCCTTTCCACAACCCTAGCACTCCGCTCTAATTTCCCTATTTCTGTTATAGCACTAGCTGAGGAGGCTCAAAACCTTGGAGTCATCTTTGCCTCTTCCCTCTCCCTCACTTTCCCTCATTCCCTCATATTGTCTGCAAATCCATTACAGTTGTTAAGCTCTGACAGTTTTACTTCTGAATTAACACTTGCATCTACCGGTTACTGGGGACTCCCCTGCAACACCTTGTTTAGGCTCTCATAACTTCTTACCTAGACTATTGAAAGAGCCTCTTAGCTGGACCTCCTATATTGAGTCATTTTCTTCCCCAATCCATCCTTCACACTCCTGCCCAAGAAACCTTTTTAATGTACCATTCCCCACCAGTCACACTGCTCCAAAACCTTTGATTTCTTTCCTTTGTCTCCCAGATAAAATATGAACATTTGATCCTAGTGTAAAGGCTGTTTAAGGATCCCACCCACCCATCCCCCAGGCCATTAGGGCTGTGCTGAGGACTTTTTGGAGAGTAGTTTACATTTTCATTAAGCTTTACAGAGTTTGTAGTTTTGGCTCATCTCATTAGCCCTAGGAAAAGAAGCTCCATCTCAGACCAATGGTTATGTTAACAGTTCATTCCCCTTCCCCAGTAGCCACCTTCACACCACCTCTTCCAACCCAGTACAGGATCGAGACCATGCACATCTCTCTCAGTTTACCTTTATTACACTCTGGACTTCTTGGCTAGCAAAATGAAACAAAACTATAAATTGCTTAATGAAGGTCTAACTTACTTTTCCCATGAGATTCAAGACCCACCTTCATATTGAAGTCGAACAGGGGTTATATTCACATTCAAAACCCTTCACAATCAAATGCCAACCTTCCTTTAAAGTCCTAACTCATACTGCTCTCTCTCCCCCTTCTCCCAACATGTTCTACATTCCAACCAAACTGAAGCTGGAATTCTAGTCCTTCAGCCTAGTCCTACCTAGCATCTCATCAACTTCCTTTTGATCATACAATTCCCCATGTCTGAAATAGGATTGCTGTGCCCCATCTCTGCCCGTTGAAAGCATTCTTGTCCTTCAAGGCTCAATTGAGGTTGAACCTGCTCCAAGAAACCTCAGCTGACCTTGCCCTTGTCCCCACCCCCTACAACTAAAAATTTTCATAGTACTTTTTGTGAACATTTGCTTTGCACATATCACACTCTCCCTTTTTATTAAAATAAGATCAAATGAGGTATTTGTAAAGCACTTAGCACAGTGCCTGACACATAGTAGATGCCTAATAGAGTTTCATTCCATCCCCTCCTTTCCTCCACTTTCTCTTTATCATATTTTTGTATGTCTTCTCTTCTTCACCTATTTTATCATAAATTCCTTGTTATCCACATTTGTGTCAGTTTGTCTTGATATCCCCAGTACAGAGCACAGTGCCTTGCCCACGGTAGGTACTTAATAAATGTTTAATTGAATTGAATTTACCTATCTGTGATGGAAATGAGTTGGTCATCATCTCTTATTCAGCATCCTTTCATTGACTTGAAGGGAATTATCAAGTGCCCCCTCATCTTCCTCTGCTCTACCCTACACAATCCATGTGCCTTTATCCAATTGTTCCATCATCACCAGCTTAGCCAGCTCCTTGTGCTCTGTTGTTCAGTGTGCGCTTGACTAGCCACCAGGCGGGTTGTCCTTCTCTGTCTCCAGCATCACCTTTTCATATCTATTACATATGTATCTCATATGTATTTCATGGGGTAACTTTCCCCGAAGAGAGAAGTAAGATTTAACACCTTTCCTTTGCTGAAACCCCAGCTATGGAGGGAGGAAGGGGTACTAACTGGGACACATTATTTACCAGTTGGCCCTCTTCTGGCACCTGTGAGCTTATAGTTTCCTAATGAGCATGGTGTCTGCTTCTCTCCTACCCCTAATCTGCCCCTAATGCCTCCTGCAGCTCTCTCAGGTTCTTCTGTGCTCCCCCAGAGATGAGTATGTTATGTGGCAAAAAAGGATTAGACATTTTGCTTGATCCCAGCAGGCAGAAATAGTAGTAATGATTGGAAAGTGCAGAATAACATTTAGGTGTGGTGTCAGGAAAAACTTCAGAACAATTCACACTATCCAAAAGCCAAATAGACTTTTGTCAGGAGGTAGTGGGCTCCCCTTCAAAAGATGTCTTCAAGCAAAGGTTTGATGACTGCTTGATGGGGATGTTGTCATTTTCAGATACAGTTTGCACAAAATAACTCCTGAAGTCCTTGTGAATCCTGAGATTCTGTGATTCTCTTCCCTCAACAAATCCACAAGAGAAAAGTATAGTAAAATTATCTCACTAAGAAAATTAAGGTCATTTGCCAAGTCTTTTCTCTTTTCCCTACTCTTCATGTCATATCCCTTAGATACCTTCCACTACATCTCCTCCTTCTCTCCTGTCTCACAAGAAGAGGTGTCTTTTCTCCTTGCCAAGGCAAATCTCTACACGTCCGGGTGATTTCATTCCAAGAGCGCTCATTCCATCTTGTCTTCTCCAGCATATTTCCCCCGTATTATCTTTACTTTCTTGCCTATTTTCAGTCTTTTCCTTTCTGTAGGCTGCTTCCCTACTGCCTATGAACATGCTTGTGTCTCCCCGATATGAGGCCTAAAAATTGTCCAATATGTGGTAAAAGGCACTGAAGCAGAGCTCCAAGCCAATAACCATTTATTAAAGGGACCAGACCCCCATCAACGAATGGGACCTCAGATCTTCCTCATGATCTGAGATGCCCCCTATCTCCAGGGCCTTAGTTTTATAGTGCTTTATACCCAGAAGGTACACAAGATGCAAAGTTAAATACAGAATCTCATTGGTTAATAGACCTATATCTTGACTCTCTAGACCCATACCTTGACTCTCTAAAGGGACCAAAAATAATCCATCTACATGGGTAGTCATGGGATGAGCAGGACAAGGGTCATCTCTACTGACTAAATAGTCATAGGATGGGTTTCCCCTTGTGTTGGGCAATAGAGGTTGATCCCAAGGAACGAAAATAAGTTGGAGGACTTTCCATATCATTAGGTCATCTATACCCTTAGAACTTGGTCATGATAATTAGGCAAAAGTGAGTGGAGGTCAAGAGGTCCTCTCACTTACACAGGCCTTGATCACTCACTTGTCAAGCCAAAAGGGTAGACAAAGGTCCTCCAGTCAGCATTCTGTGATTAGGCAAGTGAATTTTATAACAAGCAAGTGAACTTATAATTTGTAATTTAAAGTTTTGGGGTCTAATATAAGGAAGAATCTATCTAACCTTACCTAATTATCCCTAAATATAAGCTATATCTATCTAATCTGATCTAATTATAAGATATATATGTATTAACATTAGTTGATTAAACTGACTAAATATATATTAGTAGATAAGTTCAACAGAAATAATCACTACCCCTATAGAATTACACTAAAGTGAATAATGATTGATTGGAATAAAATAGGAGTCTAAAAATCATTCAGCACACCTATTCTCTTTTTTTCTTTCTTTCTTTCTTTTTTTTTTAGGCAATTGGGGTTAAGTGACTCTCCCAGGGTCACACAGCTAGTATGTGTCAAGTATTTGATCTGAGGCTGGATTTGAACTCGGGTCTTCCTGACGTCAGAGCCAGTGCTCTATCCACTGCACCCCTTAGCTTCCCCCAACACACCTATTCCCCCCAAAAAAAAAAACTTCACTGAGATTCTTCCATTGCTACTAGCTATTATATCATTTTCCTCCCTTTGATGACTAAACTCCTTAAGGACACCATCTATAATTGGTGCCAGCACTTGTTTTCCTCTCACTCTCTTCTAAATTCTCTGTAGTCTGGCTTCTAACGTCATCATTCAATTGAAATAACTCTCTCCAAAATTACCGGTGTTTACTTAATTGCCAAATCTAATATCTTTTTCTGAACCTTCATCCTTCTTGATCTTTCTGCAGCCTTTGACACTGCTGGTTACCCTCTTTTCCTTTACACTCTCTTCTCTTTGGATTTTTGTGACACTGCTCTCTGCTAGTTCTCCTCTATTTATCTAACCACTCCTTTCAGTCTACTTTGCTCTATTTTCTTTTTGGGGGGGGGGCAGGCAGTTGGGGTTAAGTGACTTGCCCAGGATCACACAGCTAGTAAGTATCAAGTGTCTGGTCTGAGACCAGATTTGAACTCAGGTCCTCCTGACTCCAGAACCAGTACTCTATCCACTATGCCACTTAACTGCCCCCCCTTTGCTCTATTTTCATCTAGATCATGCCCTCTAATTGTGGGTGTCCCCCAAGGCTCTGTCCTGGGTCTTTTCTTCTCCTTTATACTATTTTACTTGGTGATCTCTTCAACTGCCATGGATTCAATTATCATCTCTATATAGACGATTCTCAGATCTATTTGTCCAGCCCTAATATTTCTTCTGACCTCCAGTCTTGAATCTCCAACTGCTTAGTAGACAGAAAACTGGATATCTCACAGACATCTTCAACCTAACATGTGCAAAACTGAATCCATTATCTTCTCTCCCACACCTTTCTCTCTCGTCTTCTTAACTTCCTTATTACCATGGAGGATACTACCATCCTCCAGTCAAGCAGGCTTGAAGTCTAGGCATCATCTTCGACTCCTCACTCTTTCTTACCCCACATTTCAAATCAGTCACTAAATCCTTTTGTTTCTGCCTTTATAACATCTCTTGTATATGCTCCTTTCTCTCCTTTGACATTGTCCCTACCCTACTTCAGGCCCTCATACCTGGATTATTGCACTATCCTAATGTTTAATTTCCCTGCCTCATGTCGCTTTCAATCTAGTTTAATCTCCACTCAGCTGTTAAATTATTTTTCTAAATTGCAGATCTGACCATGTCAGTCCCTTCCCCCACCTGCCCCATCCATTTAATAAATTCCAGCAGTTCTCTATTCCCTCCAGGATCAATTATAAAATCCTCTGTTTTGTTTTTTGAAGTCTTTCACCTCTTCTACCTTTTCAGTCTTCTACTTTACTCCTCTCCAGGTGTTTTACAATCCAGTGACAGTGTCCTTAGCACTATTCCTTGCATATGACACTCTATCTCCATAAAGATTTTTGCCTTTCTTTGTATCCTCAGTGCTTATCAAAGTGCCTGGCACACAGTAGATATTTAATAAATGTTTGTTGACAAGTTATTAACTCATTTTACCAAGGAAATTAACTCAGAAAAGTTAAATAGCTTACCCAGGGGAAAACAGACAGCAACAAAACCAGGATTTCAACCCTGATTTTTCCTGACTCCAAGTCTAGGCTACTTTCCACTACACTGCATTGGACCATCTGGACAACTGTGGGTGAGCATCTCTTTGTTTATTCCTTGTAATCTAGTCTAATAATAATAATATTAATAGTTGACAGTACTTTAAAATTCTCAATTTGCCTTGCAGACATTAACTCATTCAAGCCTCATAACAGCCTTTGAGGTACATGCTATTGGTGGAATTATCCTCATTTTATAGCTGGGGAAACTGATCCTCAAATACTGATTTATATGTAAAATTTTAGTCTTACCTTCTACATCTGGGGCCTCACTTATTATCCTTTATCTTTGGTAACCACTTGGAATTTCAAGTTCATCTCCAAGTAGGGACCTTCTAGACTAGGCCTTTTCCCAAACTCTGTAACTCAAGAAATCTCACCCACTTCCAGACTATAGCAGAACAAGTCCTTTGGCCCTGGATCTTAGAATGTCCCATAGAAATATCACAACACCCCAAAACTTACGGTTCTAAATACAAAAAGAATTCAAGACTGAGGAGAAGAGTAAGGGATTTTACTGGTTTTACATGAACCTAAGAACATAACTAGGGAAAAAAACGCATGCAACTTGAAGAGAAGCAGGTTTCTACTTAATATAAACACTTTCTAAGAACTAGAGAAAAGTGAAGTGAACTAACCCAAGGAGGCAGTAAATTTTCCTTCCCCAGGGTCTTCAAGCAGGAACTGAATGAGTACTTGCTTAGAATGTTGCCAAGGGGTATCTTGATTCAGTACAAGCTGGGACAAATGTAAATTCTTCTCTCTCCAAGGCAACTTTTCAAAACCATTTCCTCTCCACTCAAATCCCCACTCATACTCTTTTCCTAAATCTTTTCCTCTCCATCTCTCTATCTCTCTTTGTGCCTCTCTGTCTCTCTCTCTCACACACACACAGAGTCTCTCTCCTTCATACCTCAAGTCATGAAATAAGGGTCTCTTCCTTGCTGAGAATAATCCCTCTCACTGCTCCCACCCACATTTTCATCTCATCCAGGACCTTGCTCCAGTTGTTATCCCTTCTCTGCTTTTTTCCCTCTTAAACACAAGCATTTTACTGCTATTTTTTGTATTTACATAATAACTATTGGAGAAGAGGGGAGGGAGGTGGTTAAAAATCAAGTCCCAGGGAAGTCTCAATTAGGATGGTAATGTGAAAGGTCCAAGAGGAGCTTAACTTTACTAACAAACACTGAAGAAAATATTTAAAAGTGCACCAGACTGTATAATGATCAATAAGACAAAAGAGAAATACCAGTAATCTCTTTCATGTAGGAGGTACACAGTAAAATAGGCAGAAGATTGTGGTTACTCATCATCGATACTCTCCAGGGTGTCTAAAACCAGTCTAATCTCTAATAAATGGAGCATAAAACTTGCAGGTGCTATGTGACCTATATCCTGCCCTATCTCTTATAAACAGGGCCTGAAGTCAACAGGATCTTAGCCCTCACCTGAGATATAGTATGGGACAGAACCAGCCCCAGGAGGTCATTCACTGTGTAAGGAGATAGTCCAGGCAGTGGGGGCCTTCTAATACATCTGAAACCAGACTAATCTCTGCCCCATCTGTTTGGGGCATGTTAGGGCCATAGCAAGTGATGGAGTCTACTCCTGGCTGGGGACTGCACAAAGAGAGACAAAAAAAGGCTGAGATTGACACGCAAACTGGGGCACAAGTGGAGGAAGCAGAAGCCAGGGGCTATGTCGAAGGCTTGGGCCTGGTTCCAATTACACTATCTAGAATTGCATCCAGACTTCAGAGGAGAAAAGACTAAGTGGGGCCTGCCAGCTCCATCTAAGAATGTAGGACAGGACTGAGCCTGGTCCTAGCACAAAGTTCCAATTCAGAAACTGAGACTGACAATATGACTAAACAGAAGAAAACACCAAATATAATGAATGATATGGATCAAGAGAAACCCAAGTCAAAACTGTCGGTAGCCACAGGAAAAAAAATGCTCTAAATCACTAATAATTATAGACACACGAGTTAGAACAATTCCAAGGTACCACACATCACATTAGCTAAGATGACAAAAATGGAAAATGACAAATGCTAGAGGGGATATGGGAAAATAGGTTCACTAATGCACTATTGATGCAGCTGTGAACTAATTCAATCATTCTGGAAAGCAATTTGGAATTATGCCCAGAAAGCTATTAACCCAGCAATAGTGCTACTAGGTCTATACCTCAAGGAGACCAAAGAAAGAGAAAAGGTAACTCTTTTTGTCATAGCAAGGAATTGGAAACTGAGGGGATACTCATCAGTTGTGGAACGACTGAATAAGTTATGATATATGAAGTGATGGAATATTGCTGTGCTCTAAGAAATGATGAAGAAGATGGTTTTAAAAAAACGGGGGGATAAGATGGTAGAGGAAAGCCAGAAAGTTGCCTGAGTTCTCTCCAGTTTCCCTTGAAAACAACATTAAATTAAGCCTCTAAACAGATTCTGGAGTGACATAACCTACGAAAAGATGGAGTGATATAATTTTCCAGCTTAAGATGACTGAGAAGGACTTGAGGATAGGTCTGTCTCATTAGGGCAAAATGGGAGCACAGCCCAGCACAGATAGTGTTCGGACAAGCCAGTGGGAGGCTCTTACCCACAGCACAGATCAGCAACAAAGTCCCTCGGTCCTGGCTCCATAGGCTAGTGGCACAGCAGGCCAGCTGTGAGGAGGCCTCCAGCTTCAGCGCAGAAGGCAAACTGCTAGCCCAGGAACACCTGGAGCAACAGGCATGACTAAGCCAGGCCATCCCAGCACATTGGGCAGGCTGCCAGCACCCAAGGCCCTGGTACAGAAAGCCAGTGACCAAGAAGCATGGGACAGTGCCCCCTATGCCCCAGCAATGGAGCTCAACTTCAAAAGTCACGAAATAGGCTAAAAATGAGTAAAAAACAGAAAAAAGCCCTGACCGTAGAAAGATACTATGACGATAGGGAAGATCAAAACACAAACTCAGAAGAGAACAACAATGTCAAAATGCCTACATGTGAAGCCTCAAAGGGGAAGATGAATTGGTCTCAAGAACAAAACTTCTTCTTGGAAGAGCTCAAAAAGGATTTTAAAAATCAAATAAGAGAGGTAGAAGAGGGAAAAGAAATGAGAGCTATGCAAGAGAGAGTCAATAGCTTGGGAAAAGGACAAAGATTGAATGAAGAAAACAATTCCTTAAAAAATACAATTGGCCAAATGGGAAAAAAAAATCCACTGAAGAAAACAACTCCTTAAAAAGTAGAATTGGATGGGGCAGCTAGATGGTACAGTGGGTAGAGCACGGGCCTTGGATTCAGGAGGACCTGAGTTCAAATCCGGCTTCAGACACATTACACTCACTAGCTATGTGACTCTGGGCAAGTCACTTAACCCCAACTGCCTCACCTAAAAAAAAAAAAATGATTAGCCAGCAGATTTCAGAAAAACCTGGAAAGATTTACATGAATTGATGATGAGTGAAGCAAGCAGAGCCAGAAGAACATTGTACACAGTAACAGCAACATTGTGCAATGATCAACTATGATAGACTTAGCTCTACTCAGCAATACAATGATCAAAGACAATTGTCTTTTTTTTTTTAATTCCAAAAGACTTATGATGGAAAATGCTATTCACATCCAGAGAAAGAACTATGGAGTCTGAATGCAGATCTAAGCATATTGTTTTCTTTTTTTGTTTGTTTTTTTCTTTCTCATGGTTTTTCCCTTTTGTTTTGATTCTTCTTTCACAACATGACTAATGTGAAAATATGTTTAACATGATTGTACATGTATAATGTATATCAGATTGCTTGATGTCTTAGGGAGGGACAAGGGGAGGGTGTGAGGGAGAAAAATTTGGAACTCAAAATCTTATAAAAATGAATGTTGGAAATTATCTTTACGTGTAATTGGAAAAAATAAAATACTATTAAGTGGGGAAAACCTGGGAAAATTGTATGAACTGTTGCAAAGTGAAATGAGCAGAGCCAGGAGAACAGTTTATACAGAAACAACAGTATTGTAAAGATGATCAACTCTGAGCAACACAATGACGAAACACAATTCCAAAGGACTCGTGATCTACCATGCTGTTAACCTCCAGAAAAAGAACTAAGAGACTTAGAATGCTGATTGAAGTGTGTTTTTCTATTTCTTTTTTCCTGCTTTTTTTTTTTAGTGGAACATGGCTAATGCAGAAACTTGTTTTGCATGTCTATATGTATTTGTAATGAGTTTTATTTGTCTTGCCTTCGGGGGGGGGGAGAGGAAAAGAGAGAATTTGGAACTGAGACACTTGTTTACTTGATGGTAAAGTCAATATAAGTTAACAGTCTGAATTGTTAGCCAAACAAAAAAAGAAAAGCTACTATGGTCATAATAAGTCATAATAAGAGGTATAGGGAGATGATAATATTATCATTTGCTACATTAGTCAAACAAGAAAAAAATTACATTTTGTGAATGTTCTGTGAATCCATTTCTCATCTCTATTCCTTTGCACTGGCTAGCTACAATGCCTAGAAGAAAGCACTCCCTTCCCCATATGTGCTCAGCCAAAGCTTTCTTCCCAGTTGAGGGTGTTGATTAGGGAGTAGGAATTTCCATGTGGGAAGGAAAATGTGCAGCTGGCTTTGGCTGGGTACATCCACATTCTATAAATGGGGGTCAGAGGAAAGATTTGTTTTTCCTTTTAGATTCAATGCCATTTCTCAGCTGTGTTCAAATCTTGGAACTTTCCTCATTGCCTCAAGTCTCCTCACCTGGGAATACACCTCTGCTGTTCCAGCCTCCTCCCATTGGTGGGTTCCAGGGTCCTCCATTTTGGTGAGGGAGTCTAGACTAGCCACCATACCTTTCCTTCCCTGTTCTGTTTCTAATTCTTTACCTTCAACACCTTATCCCTCACATGGGTACCTTTCCCCTTCCTCTTCTCCACACCCAGCTTTTCAACTTCCTCTTTTTGTGTTATCTTCCCCTATTAAAATATAAATTCCTTAAGGGCAGAAGCTGTCTTTACTTTGTACCTCCCATGATTAGGACAATGCCTGGCACATAGTAAGTGCTGAATAAATGCTTGTTGCTTGCCTGCTAGCTTCACCTTTAGATCCAGGTAAGTACAAATGTTACACATGTACTGTCTATGTACAGCCAAAGTGCTATGGTTTCCACCCTAGAGGTGAAAGGAAAAGAGATGGAATAGCACATTTCTTTCTTTTTTTTTTTTTTTTGAGTAGCATATTTCTAGAGAATGAAATATTTCTTGATGGAATCAAGAAGTACTACATAAATATCAAGATTGGCCAGATTTGAACTCAGATCTTCCTGACTCCAAGCCCAGTACTTTATCCCTCGTACCACCTAGCTGCCCTCAAAACATTTATTAAGCACCTACTATGTTCAAGGCACTGTTCCAGGTGCTGGAGACAGACAAAAACAAAAGAATCTCTGTTCTCAATACATCATATGTAGACAGGGGAAACACGAACATCAGTAAATACCAAAAATGGGGGACTGACTCAACAATCCATGGGGTGTCCTCCAAATCAAACCCATTATATATGCAAATTTGGAAGGAGGGACACAGACAACTCAAAAGAATAAGAAAGGCTTCACCACTTAAGATTTAAAGGAAGCTAGGGATTCCAAGAGGTAGAAATGAGGGGGGTGTATATTCTAGGCATGTAGAGTAGCACACACCTGTACAAAGCCATGGAGATGGGATACAGAATATTGCCAAAAAGCTTCAGCAAATAGTCCAGTTTCAGTGGAACTGAGATCATCAGGAGGTAATATCAGGAGAGTAATAAACAAGGGGAAAGTAAGCTGAAGGCAGGTAGTGAAGGACTTTAAATCTCAAACAGAGGAGTTCATTTTTTATCCAGAGACAATAGAGAATTCCTGGCTCAGAACTATGCTCAAAGAATATCACTTTATAAAGTGAGCAGAACCAGGGAAATATTGGACATGAATTCATACAATTCATTGTACACTAATTCAACAACAATATTGTAACAGTGATCAACTGTGAAAGTCTTAGCTACTCTGACCAATTAAATGATGCAACTCAATTCCAAAGGACTTATGATAAAAAATGCTATCCATCTCCAGAGAAAGAACTGATGAACTCTGAGTACAGATTGAAGCATATTATTTTTCACTTTATTTTTCTTGCTTTTTTCTTTTTGCAGCATGGATAATATAGACATGTTTTGAATGACCTACACACACACACATAGGCACCATATTGCTTGCCTTCTCAATGGGTGGGGGAGGGACTAGATGGAGGGAGAGAATTTAGAACTCAAAATTTTAAAAATGAATGTTAAAAATAAAGAAATATTTTAAACATTTTTTTCAAGGAATATCACTTTAGCCATTGAGTGGAGAGGTGATTGTCTTTGTATCTGTATGATTCTTCCTCTGTGTCCGTAAATACACACTCTTCCATCTCTTATTTCTGCCTTCAGGCCTCCATGATCTTGAGATTTTTTTTCATTCACCTGCTCTTCCTGCTTGACTACCTACACCCAATAGACACAGCACACCATAATGTCACTGTCCCCTGGCAGTTGAATGTTTCCACAATCTGACGTCAAGGAAGGCTCATCCAGGCCTTAGGTGTGAGATGTCGTTTCCTGTTCCTTCCCTTAAGAACTTTTTCTGTATATGCTGTAGAGCCAATGACCATTTCATGACATGAAGAGAGGAAGTGAATGGAAAGCCAAGTAAGTCACAGCTACCAAATCAGAATAACTAAATTTATTGAAAACGAAGTTTTGAGGAGGGAAAAACCACTATCCAACATATGTGGGGTACACAACAGCTCTGTGGAGTAAAAGCCCTTCCAGAATAGATTACCATCTCAGGGACCTCTCTCAATGCCATTTTTTCCCCAGACAAGAGAAAATAAGGGGAGAAGTCAAACGCCAAGAGTTCTTACAAAAGACTGAACCTGACTAATATGGAAATATGTTCTGCATGACTTCATATGTATAATGAGTATCTTCTCAATGAGTGAGGAAGGATGTGGCGGAGGGAAAGAATTTGAAACTGAAAATAAAAATAAAACTAGAAATACAAAAAAAAAAAAAGACTGACCCTCTACTGATAGAATTCATGGAGTAGAAAGAAAGACCCCTCAATAAAAATATGAAAGGCAGTAGGACTGAAGCTGTTTTAAAGTCTTTAACTTTAACACCCTATTCTAATATCAAGGTCCCCATAAAAATGAACTAGATGAAGAATCAATTAATCAAACACTAATCAAGCACTTACTATATGCCAAGCACTGGAGAAGAAGTGATTAAGATTTTTCAGTCTTGTCTGACTCTCTATGAGCCCATTTGGTGTTTTCTTTGCAGGGATACTGGAGTGGTTTGCCATTTCCTTCCCCAGATATTTTTACAGATGAGGAACTGAGGCAAACAGAGTTAAGTGACTTTCTCAAGTTCACACAGCTAGTAAGGGTCTGAAGCTAGATTGAACTCAGGAAGATGTCTTCTTGACTCCAGGCCCAACTCTATCCACTGCACCAGCTAGCTACCCAAGCACTTGGAGATATAAAAACAGAAATGGAGGAATCCCTGCTTTTAAGGAGATTATATTTAACAGAATAAGAGGAAAGGCAAAAAATTCAGGCAGGTGGTTGAAATCTGGATAACAGTGAGGTCTTCCAGACAGCTAGGAGGAAAAAGGAGTAAAACCAGAGGAAAAGTTGACATAGATGGGTGGGATCACCGTATGGGAGGTTTAAGATGAGAGCATTTAGACAGGAAGTCCATTTAAACAAATTACCTTGATATTTGCAAAATAGATCTTTGCGCTTGTAACCACAGTTAGGGGGCCAGGCATAAGACTTGGTAAAGCAATATGTCACCTTAAGTGCATGGGAGCTTTTATTACATTTTACCCATCTGGAACTTTCACAAGTCTCAGGGGGATTAGCACAGATGTTTATGATAGTATTATTTGTGTCATGGATGAAGGTGTTAAATTGCACGCAGCGATTATGTGTAATCAGTCCCCACTGCCGCATCATCATATTATAGTACTGATGTTCTGTTCCTGAAACTTTGGTCTTGGGGTTGTCCACATGGAAAGTCCAGAAGTCCAGAGCCTGGGAAAAGCTAGTCAGGTCCAGGAGGAGGAACAAGAAAAGAGTCCACATCACAGCGTGAAACATCTGGTCTTGACAATGGAGAGAAAGGGCAGAAAGAGACAAAGCAACTTCCTCTGAGATACCGGGTCCTCATCCCTTCATGGCTGAAACTCCCTCCACTCCATCTCCACTCCCACTGGTCCTTGCTACAGCCTTATCTCATCTACATCTCCCATTTATCTCCTTATCCTGAGAGATGACTACCATGTTAATCCTAGCTCTACACTCAAGGACTATTGTAAGTGGATATAGCACCAGGTCTGGAGTCAGGAAATCCTGAGTTCAAATGTGACCTCAGATACTTACTTGTGTGACTCTGGAGCAAATCACTTAACTTCTGTTTGCCTCAGTTTCTTCTTCTGTAAAATGGAAAGAATAAAAAGCACCTTTTAGGGTTGTTGTGAGGATCAAATGTGATAATAAAAGTAAAGCACTTAGCACAGTGCCTAGAACATAGTAAATTATATATATATAATATATGTATATATATACTTTATATATACATATATATACACACACATATATATATACGTTAGCTTTTATTAGCTATTATTAGTATCATAAAAACCAAACCTAGGATGAAGGATAGACAAGTCAAGCTGCTGCCCAGGCTGCAACATTCGGGGAAGCGCAACAAGGGACACTTTTTAATACTAACCTTTATAAATGCACATTCTTAGTGCCCACAAATTCCACCCTTCATGGCATGTTGGTATTAATTTTTTAAGAAGTCTAACTTGACTTTTCATGGGATATTGAATGAATAACTTTCAAATTTTGTCTGGGGTGTAAAGATGTCTTTTCTTAGTTTTGCTTAGAAACCCTGACTTCAGGAAAGGAGAAATTTCTCCCTGCAGTATGTATGTAATGTATGGATGCCTAAAACTACCAGTTCCTAATATCCTCAGAAATCAAGTTCCCCATGTCATAAGGGATGGAGAGAATCCCCTTAAACTCTCTACTATAGAAAAGCATTGGAGCTTCTCTTGTCCTTTCCCCTTTTCTCTATCCCTTTGTTATAGTGATTAAACTCATCCCTTTGGCCACTCTCGGTTCCCCAATTGTCACCCCTTACCCACAAAGGATCCTTACAGCTGCCTCCCCTTTTGTGGATACTCTCAAATGGCCAGTCCCATTCTTGGGCTTTCTCCTCTCACCTAGAGTCACTGTTCTGCCTCCTGCTCATTTAGGATCCCGTTGGCTCCAGGGCTGGGAAGGAGCCTTAATCTCTCTTGCCTCTGAATGTGCTCCTATCATATAGTTCCAGTGTGTGGGTGGAGCTGGATAGAGGTGTGGCTTCAGTTTAGGGATGATGTATGGCTCATTATTCTCTGGGGCTATAAAATGTAGAAGTTTTCTAAATTGAAAATTAAATTCAAGCCCAGTCACCCTTCATCCCAACATCACCAGCCACCCATCCTCCACCCACACTTGGGGGAAAAAAAAAAAACAGATCAGAAACCAGGCTTTTCTGGGGAAACCAAACTCTCCTCATATCTAAGCCACTAAAGTATGATGTAGCTAAAGAAATAAGAAATTGGAAATTAAGGCTCCTTGGTTCCTCAAGTAGTTTTGCTTCTTCTATTTACTCTTCTTTTACACTCATATCATGAGGGGAAAACAATCAAATTCTTCCCAAACAACAGAGAAAACTATGAGAAAGATTTCAGCTTGAAATAACAGAAATTCCTCTCTCAAACAAAAGTCAGCACAGCTACCAATCCAATACCTCACTCTCTCTCACTCTCTTTGAGCCCTTCTGGCCTCAGAGCTCTCAGCATAATATTCTCTCTGACCCTGTTTCCCCACATGTGAAATAAGTATACTTGCATAATTATTCTCATAACTTTACTATAAAGACATTACTTTATATACCTTAAAATACTCTACACACAAGAGCTAGTATATTACTATTATTATCAGATCCCAAGCATTATTGGCCTAGTTTCTCCTTTCTCTAGGAATTTTTTAGTACTTTTAAGTTCTAATACTCTGGGCCTCCACCTAATGCCCCCTAAATTCTAACCCTGGGTTAGACTATGCCTAACATAATCCCTGCTCTACAGATAAACTAGAGACTGAGACTGATGACTCCATGGTGACTGCCACAGGGAAATAAGGGACAGATTATGCACCTAATTCAAAACTCAGACCTAAAAATGGGACTGAGTCTAGGTAGATAAGCTAAATTTGGAATAATTTTTTCCAAAGTTAGCTACAAGCAAATGGACTTCACTAAGTGGTCCCTTAATGCCTCTTTCAGGGTCCTAATGCTAGGATAAGCTTTAGAGTTAAATTTAAAAATTCTGGTGATTCTTTTTCAGAAGAAGCACTCTCTCAGCCTATATAGACACTATCCTAAATTACAATTTCTGTTGAAATAAACTATAAAGACTTTATTTTATATTATTAGTATATATATATATATATATATTTCAGGCTTTCTCATTAACATAGATTTGCAAATGTTAAATGTATTATATATTTCTCTTCCATCTTGAACAGTGAATACAAAACATGATTCAGTCTCCTATTATTGATGGACCAAAGTCATAGTTATAAGCACTCATTATCATTATTATTTTTTTAATATCTGGACCTGTGCTTTTGTGAATGTAGGGAACTCACAGAAGCCAAATAGAGCCAACCTTCACCATCATAGGCTGTTAACTCTTCCATAATTTATCATCTTCAACATCTGAGAGATTAAGTGGTTTACCTTTAGTTATATACGTAGTACATGCCAGAGGCAAAATTTGAATCCTGTTCTTCCAGATCCCAAAGTCAACGCTCTATCCACTATGCCAACATGCCTCTCTATAATCTTAATGATCTTTCTCTGCTATAATACAGTGATTCCATCAATGCTTCTTGAGGTGGCTACTTGTCCCCATGATCTAGACTGACTCTAAATTGGAATACTTCTCCTGTTCTGAGATATATTGTTAAAGTTGACTGGCTTCTTCCTCTGATGTCAATCTGTCAGCTGACATTTTGTGCTGTTGCTATGCCTGCCTATGCTCTAATAGTCCCAATACACCTTTTCCTTCTCAGTTGATGTTTCAAATACGCTATGGAGCACAGATCAGTAGTGGAGCAAGATTATTTGAAATCTTAGTAACCTAAGAATAAATAATTTCTAAGAGAGGGTCTGAAGAATGCTCCTATGAATAAACCCAGTTTTATTGTTTATAAATTTATGTTTAGAGCAACGTTTTATACCATGTACTACAATAAGCCCCAAATGAATAACACTCTAAATATCAAAAGGTCACACATCACACATGCACATACACACACACACAAAGAGGAGAATGGTAGGATGTACCTTACACAATAACAGCTAGGAGACACTTTCTTAAAGAAAGGAGGTATACAGTGCATAGAGCACTGGCCCTGGATTCAAGAGGACCTGAGTTCAAATTCGGCCTCAGACACATAACACTCACTAGCTGTGTGACCCTGGGCAAGTCACTTAAGCCCCGTTGCCTAAACCAAAAAAAAAAAAAAAAAGAAAGGAGGTATAGAAGTGACCACAGAAGATACAATGGATGTTTTTTTTTTATTATATAAAACTAAAAAGCTTAGGCAAAACCAAAGTCAGTGCAGCTAGAATTTAAAGAGAAGCGGTTAATTGAGGGCAGGAGAATTTTAGCCAAAAAAAAAATTATGGCAATTCTGAAATCTTTATATATAGGGAATTTATACAAATATAGAAGAACAAAAAAACCATTCTCTAATAAATACATGGTCAAAGGACATAAATAACAAGTTTTGAAATAAAGAAATAAATTAAAGCGACCAACAACCATAGGAAAGAATCTTTCAGGTCAATTCCTAATAATAGGGGAAATGTATCTTGAAACAATTCTGAGTTTGCAACTTACATTTGTCAAATGGGCAAATATGACAAAGGACTAGTGGTAAATTTTGGAAAGACTATATAAAAATCGGAGCACTTCACTTTTATTGGAGCTGAGGAGTAGAAAAAAAATTACTATCTGTACATGCATTTTGATTCGTTGATACCACTATTAGACATATATTCCAAAGAGATCAAAGATGAAGGGGAAAGTCTCATATACATAAATGTATTTGTAGCAGCACTTTTTGTAATATCACAGAAGGGAAGGGAAGGGAAGGGAAGGGACCAGTCAATAGGGTACCAGTCCTCCAAGCATATTAGGATTTTCTCTGTCTGATGCTAACCCATGGAGAGAGTTTAGAATCCTACTTCTGGAAATGTCTGATGGTTGATAATGGAAGGTCAGAATTTTGTCACTACTTCCTGTCTGCCTTTTAAAGAAAAGTCTTTTTTAAGGCTTTTTTCAAAAGCTTTTTTTTAAAAAAGAAGCCTTTTAAATTTCTGATGAACTAGAGCTGAGTGTACATGTATAAAAAGTCCTGTGAAAGAACTCAATTTCATTTTCCCTAGCTGCTTTCCAAGTGAAGGAGTACTACAGACCTCAGAAAGGGGAGAGAGGTAGTGGCAATGACAGGTGCTGCTGTGAAAATCTTCTTACTTCACCTGAGGCCACCATGTAGTCTATGAATAGTTGACCCTGCTGTTTCCTCTCTCTCTAGCGTGTTTACTCCTTTATCATCTTAGGTGAAAGAATATTAGGAATGGCACGATATGGTGGCTTTCAAGTAGTTGGAAGAGTCACCAGAAGTCTATTGACAAGAGTCTATGGAAGAGACTATAATAACTGCTGTAGCTAAACTAGTCAAGGAGCCAAAACAGCTACCAGAAAGGTTCTCTAAGACTGATATTGGGGATATACTAATTGGCACTGATCAAATGATATCAGGGTGAATGTACTAGATGATAGCTTGGTAGTCATAGCACTAGAAGAACCTCATAGTCTCCCAAGGGCGCCCCTATATCCCTAAAGGGAGATGGAGAAGTAGCTCTTCTATGTGAACCCAATCTGCCAGTAGAATTGGGGTTAGGAGAGTGAGCCCAGAGCATATGTATGTTTGTACATACATATGTATGTAAATACATTTATGCTACATCTTTGGGGGATATGAAAGCTGTCTTCAAGTACTGAAATATCAATATAATGGACAATGGATTAAGTGCACTCCACTTGACCCTGAGGGAAAAACTAGGAGTAGTGTTTGAAAGTAGCAGTGAGGAAAAATTAAGGCTTGATTTAACAACAACAAAAAACCCCCAACAATATCAATAATAATAATACTTCCTAAAATTCTAAATATCCAAAAGTGGAATTGGTTACATTAGGAAATAGTGGGTTTCTTCTCACTGCTCAAGGACTTCAAAGATTGGATGACTGATTTTCAGGAATGGTATAGGATGGATTTTTGTTCAGGTATGAATTAGATAGTCTCAGAGAACTCTTTTAACTGTGAGATTCTGTGATTCTGTGACATCATGGGAAAATCACATAACAGAGTTTGTGGGAAGAAAGGACCCTAATTATCATCCTTCCTATCACTACTACCTTTTTCTTGCCCAGAAAAGAGGATCTCTCATTTATTTAAGGCTTTAATGTTTAAAAAGAAGAAGCCTGAAGTTCAAGAGATATACCCTGTCACTTTCTGGGCAGATTTACAAGTATAGTTAATTTGTTTCTCCTTAACCTTCATCCTATTTTCCCAAAATTTCCCAGAGATCATTCACATGATAGTTTTGATGAATGGGCATAACCATAGCCTGAATTTTTTTCTGACTGTGACCAGTATCCCTCTATGTAGCTAGGTGAATGACCCTTTGCCCTTAAGACTATGGGCTTGTCATTCCTTCATATTGTAGGTGTCATAGGACTACTGCCTACAGCATCTTCAAATTTGGGAAATAAGAACTGAGGAATGAAAGAAGCCACTACTGAAGTAGTAAAGTCATATGGTTTCCCCATATTTTTCCACACTTCTCTCACTCTTCAACCTCTTGAATGCCACCTGGCCTCCACTTTTAACACTAGACTGAAACTACCTCTAAAGTTGGCAATGATTTTTTAAACCTTTTTAAATAAATTGTTCTCATGAGCTTAGTATTCATTTTTCAGTATGCAAAGAACATAGCAAGACAATTGCATATGAAACTGTAAACTTCTGTTATGTAGTTTATAATATAATATGAAAGTACAATGAATTTAACACAATCCTAAAGAAAGAGTCCTCTTTGTCTGGATTCTCTTTTGAACTTTCTTCTGAAATCTTCTGAGCATTTTTAAAAGGGTTCATTTACTCTAATTCCTTTTTATTTTCTTTTTAGTAATGAAGAGAGGACACTTCCCATGGAGCACGTGTGGAGGTGATTTTGCCTGAGGTTCCAGGATGGAAAGGTAAAGAACGTAAGACAAAGTAAAAATAATTTGGACCCCTTATTTAAAGGTCAGGTTCACCTGAGACTGACCTTGGTACCCCTATGAACCTAAAACAAAGGGATAAGTCCCCAGTTCCCTGGATAATTTGTTGGTCTGTTGTTAGAATTAAGAGTTCCTCCAGCATCTGTGAAGCTGCTTCCAGTCAATCTCAAGTAAAATAATCCCTTTTTTGGGAGACAACACATGTTTGGGTTTTACCTGAGCTTGTTTGATTTGTTTGTTGTAAGCCTGCTTATTCTATAATTGGATGAGATCAGGTCTCCATTTTGTATGCCCTCTATGTTGCAGGGAGAATTGAAGACACATTATCTGGTATTCAGTTTGAATTGACCTGAGCATTGGAATGGTACCTGACAAGGATATGTAGAGGTTGAACATTTGACTTATGTTCTGGATGGACCTATTCAGGAATTTTCACTGAAGGCTCTTTGGATTCTCATCTTTCCATGGAGGATCCACCAGTAAATCTCTTCCAGTAAGTCTAGTAACATCCATTGATACAATCATATGATTTTTTGTTGTTTTTGTTATTGATATGGTCAATTATCTGATAGTTTCCCTAATATTGAATGAGCCCTGCATTCCTGGTATAAATCCTACCTGGTCATGATGTATGATCTTTGTAATACATTGTTATAATCTCCTTGTTCATATTTTATTTAACATTTTTGCATGAATATTAATCAGGGAAATTGGTCTATAATTTTCTTTCTCTGTTTTTGCTTCTCCTGGTTTAAGTATCAGCACCATATCTGTGTCATAAAAGGAATTTGATAGGACTCCTTTGCCTGTTTTCTCAAATTGTTTACATAGTATTGAAATTAATTGGTCTTTAAATGTTTGGTAGAATTCACTTGTGAATCCATCTGGTCCTGGGGATTTTTCCTCAGGGAGCTCATTGATACCCTGTTCAATTTCTGTTTCTAAGATAGGGTTAAGTATTCTATTTCCTCTTCTGTTAATCTGAACAATTTGTGTTTTGTAAATATTCATCCATTTGACTTCGGTTGTTAGATTTATTGACATATAATTGGGCAAAGTAGCTCTTAATTGATTTAATTTCTTCTTCATTTGGTGGTGAATTCACCCTTTTCATTTTCGATACTGGTAATTCAGTTTTCTTCTTTCTTTTTTAAAATCAAATTAACCAAGAGTTTAACCATTTTATTGGTTTTCTCATAAAACCAGTTTTTTGTTTTATTAATTAGTTCAATGGTTTTCTTACTTTCAATTTTATTAATCTCCCAAAATTTGGTCCTTAATTGGGGATTTTTAATTTTTTCTTTTTCTAGTCTTTTAAATTACATGTTCAATTCATTGATCTGTTCTTTCTCTATTTTATTTATATATCTAGAGATATAAAATTTCCCCTAAGCATTGTTTTGACTGCATCCCATAAATTTTGTTTCTTGATGTCTTATGGAGTCATTAGTTCCTACTTGCCCGATTCTAAATTTCAAGGAATTATTTTCTTCAGTGAGCTTTTGTACTTTTTTTCCACTTGGCCAATTCTACTTTTTAAAGACTTCTTTTCCTCAGTGAATTTTTGTACCTCTTTTTCCATTTGGCAAATTTTGCTTTTTAAAGAGTTCATCTCTTCAGTGGATTTTTGTGCCTCTTACCATTTGTCCAATTCTGTTTTTAAGGTGTTATTTTTTCTTTAGTATTTTTGTGCCTCTTTTACCAAGCTATTGACTCTTTTTTCATAATTTTCTTACATCACTAATTTCTTTTCCCAATTTTTCCTCTACCTCTCTGATTTGATTTTTCATATTTTTGGGGGGGGCAGTTCCAGGATTTCTTGTTAGGCTTATGTCCAATTCAAATTATTCTTTGAGGCTTTGCTTTCCACGTTGAAATCTTCTGAGTTTGTGTCTTGATCTTCCCTATCTCCATAGTAGCTTTTTGTAGTCAGGTTCTTTTGTTGTTGTTGTTTGCTTGTTTTTCCAGCCTATTTCTTGACTTTAAATTTTATGTTAAAGTTGGGCTCTGCTCCCAGGGTGGAGGAGGTACTCTCCTAAGCTTCAGTTTTTCCATGCTGCTCTTTTGAGAGTTAGCCCTGGGGGTCTATAAGTTTTGAATGCTTCCAGTGTGGTACAATCTAAGGAAAGGTGTGGGCACTGTTCTCCTGGCCTGTGCTCTCTGGTTTTTATCCAAGAAGGGACCTTGCTCCCCTGTAGCCACAAGTGCTATTACTCCTTTTGGCCCTGGAACTGTGACCAGATCCCCTGATCTCTGGCAGCCACAAGTTCTTTTTTGCCTTAGAACTATGACCAGAGCTCCTTCTCCCCTGTGGTCACAAGCACTAATGTTTATTTTTGTCCTGAGATTGCAAACTAGAACTGATAATAGGCAATACAACAGGATCCTGAACCCAGTGCCAGCAAAGGTTCCCTGTAATCTCTTTCTGAGCCCCTCATTGTCTGTAAGCTGAGAGCTCCTGAAACTTCTGTTGTTGTACCTCTAAGGCCTGCTGCTGACATTGCTGCAGCAAGGCCTGAGCTGTGCTCTGGGCCCAACCACCACCCCAGTGCTACAAACCTTTCCCGATGACCTCTTAAATTGTCTTGGGCTGGAAAATCATTTTACCTCAACCTTTTGTTGGCTCCAGAACTCATTATGTTAAAATTGTTTGGAAGGGAATTTTGGGAGAGTTCAGGTGAGTTTTTGCCTCTGCTTCATCATCTTGACTCCCCCTAAACTATTTTTCATGTGAGTTTGACTGCTATGAGATTACTTTCTATTCAGACAGTATATATAACATATATATGTGTCTATGTGTCTATGCACATATATACACACATAGCTTTATATATCTACATGCCCATACACTTGTGTGTGTGTGTGTGTATATATATATATAATATATACATACCATGTATACATATGGTATATATACACAGAGAGACAGTTCTCAATTTATGAGAGTGGATCGTTCCACAGACCTCTATGTAAAGCAGTTTTTATGGAATGTGAATTTGACCACCAATGTGGGGGAGGGAGGGAAGGATAAAGGGGGCCATTTGCTTGTGGAGGGAGGGAACTGGCACCCAGCTCAAGAACATGTGGGGGCTGGGGACAGAGAAATGAGAGCAGGAAGTTGGATCATGTTAGGCTGGGGCCACTACATAGAGGCTTGGCTGAAACCAAGAGGAAGAACATGCAGGGGACAGACATGTGGGGGTCAGACATGGACACAGACAGGAGAGGATGGCTAACACTCAGGGGCTGGGGACAAACACATGGCACAGAGGGACAGAAGACAGTTATGTGGGCCAGACACAAGGGTGGGTGGGCAGAGCAGGGCAAAGTTCTCCTCTCTCAGCACCAGAGGTATCAAGCCAAGCTCCTGTCCAGTGGCCTCCACAGTGGCAAGTCACTCCACATCCATTCTTCTGCTTTCATTTGAAGGGATTTTTTTTCTTTTCTTCTTCTTCTTCTTCTTCTTCTTCTTCTTCTTCTTCTTCTTCTTCTTCTTCTTCTTCTTCTTCTTCTTCTTCTTCTTCTTCTTCTTCTTCTTCTTCTTCTTTGTGCAGAGGTAAGAGGACACAGATTGTGGAGCCAAGGGGCAGGAAGAAAAAGAGCACAGTACCGTATGGTAAAATTAACACAGATTTTTCTGAAATGCCAATTTCTTTCCAAATTCTTTACATAAAGTCAAATTTACATACTATGAATTTAAAGCAAGAACTGTCTGTACACATATCCATATATATGTACATACATACATATATGCAGATACATTTATATATACACACATTACTATTTTATCATTGTCCTCCTTAAAATATGAACTCCTTGATGACAGGTACTAAGTTTTTGTCTTTCTTTGCGTCTCCAGTGCTTACACAGTAACAGACATAGTGAGCTTAATAAATATTTGTTGACTGACTGACTACATGGTCAGCTCTCACAGTTAGGGATGCATCTCCAAGCAACTGGTTTGCCTCCCTGCTCCTCTATTCAAACTTGCCAGCATTCCTCTGGTACTGTTAATGCCATGTGCTAACATTATCAATTCTGGGGCTTCTCCACCAAGAAGTTGCTGCCATTTGCTGGACCTCATACATACTACTAGGCTTCTGCCTCAAAGGGAATGTTTCTACTCAGGCAACACATGGAATGGAGCTGCTTAAGCTACACATTTTTAACTTTTTTGTGGATACACACAGCCATACCCAGAAGTACAGAAAAAGGGCTATCAGATGATTATTAAGACATTTCTCCATATCCTACTGCTGGTCAGCAGGAAATGCATTAACCTCAAAACTCCCCCTCCCCCAATACCAATTACATAGGTAAGAATGAACGGAGTTATAATGAGGACAATGCGGATGACTTTTAGCCCAAGATTCCAACATGGTAGTAGAATACCTATGTACTCTCTATAAGAATCCTCTCCTGGCATATTGTTGTTGTTGAGTTGTTTCAGTTGTGTCTGACTCTCTGTGACCCCATTTTGGGCTTTCTTGGTAAAAATACTGGGGTGGTTTGTCATTTCCTTCTCCAACTCAATTTACAAATGAGGAACTGAGGCAAACAGGGTTAAGTGACTTGCCCATGATCATATAACTAGGTAGTATTTCAGGCTGGATTTGAACTCAGATTCTCCTGACTCCAGATCTGGCACTCTATCCATTGCACCACCTAGCTGGCATACACTCAGCAAAAGACTTGACCACTCAGACCCAAGCTACCATATCCAGGGTCCAGTATCTATAGTGGCCTCCCCTGCCCAGCTCACTTTTCTAGGAAACCCCTACCTCACACAATTTCTGGCTCCTCTCTTTTCACTGGAGTTGGGGAAGGGTCAGGGGGAAAAATCAATACTTTGTGGCCATGAAAGGACTCTCTGGAGCAAGGATTCTTGATCTGAGAATCTACAAATATGCTTCACAGCATCTCAACTTGGAAGAGAAAAAATATATCTTTATTTTCATTTATCTTCAATTGAAATTTAGCATTTCCTTCTATTACTAAAAAAAGAATTTCTAAGCAAGAATCCATAGTTTCACCTGCCTGCCAAAGCATCCCATGCAAGGTAAAGGAAACTTGTGCTTTAAGAAGGACCAGTCTTACCCCAAAATGACTTTAGCCAGAGTAGACTGTTTGCAGCACTCCACTCCCCCCAAAAGAAAGGTGCCCAGGATACAGGAATTTCAAATGATGGCTCTAAAAGCTACTGAATTCTTTTAAACTCTCATCATTTCCCTGTCAGCTTGTTCCAGAGCCATGCAAATGACTTTGAAGCTTTAATAAGCCATAAGGTGACACTTAAAAACATTTGAGGGGGTAAATGGGAGCTGGGAGTCTTTATCTTATAATCCTGTTACTGCAACAAAGTTCTTGTCCCCCTTACATGCCCAAACATAGACAAACTTTTTTTTTCTTTTTAAACAAATGTCATCAGAGACTGGGAAAAACAGGGGAGGGCAGTTCTTAACTTTTCAAAGGGAAGATTTTGCTCACAAAACCTTCAGCTCTTAAGTTTAGTATCAGAATGGATGAGCATCTAGATGCTTTTGAGAGTTCCTTTTTCCTGGTCCATGACTCAGTGCTTGTATCAATCAGTAATTCAATCAACCAAGCATTTCTTAAACATTTACTAAGTTTCAGGCTTTGTGTTGGGTGCTAGCAACACCAAGAGAAAATCAAGAGTCTGTTCTAAAGAAGTGAATGTTTAAGGGAGGGGAGAGACGCAAGGACCTCAGTGTATACAAAAATTAAGTGGCACACTCAAAAGTCTATGGGTTTCCTCCAATCCAAACCCATGACAAGTGCAAAGTAAATTTGGGGGAGAAACAGTAGCACCAGAAGGGAAGCAAGGAAGATCTGAAGATTTAAAGGAAGCTAGGGATTCCAAGAGATGAAGAGTAAGATTGTCTCAATTCTAGGCATGAGAAATAGTCTATGCAAAGGCATGAAGATGAGAGATAGAATATTACCTAAAGGCAAGAACAAATAGGCCAGTTTAGGTGGAGCTGAAATAATGAGAAGGGAAATAATGTGAAGAGAAAGTTAACCTGAAGCCAGAGAGTGAAGAGCTCTAAACGTTTAACAGAAGAATTTCTATTTTTCCCAGAGGCATTTTGGCACAAGGGTAAGACCTGGCATGGTCTCAGACCCATATTTTAGGAATGTCATTTCAGCATCTAGGTGCAGAAGTGATTGTGTTCTTATCTCTATACTTTTTCTCTCTGGGTCAGTGCATACCCTTTGTCTCTGACTTCTGGTTGGGATCACCATGTGGGAGTCTGGGGAAAGGGATAAGCCTAGCTAACCATGTTAAAAGGATTTCCTTTCACACATATTACTTTGATTCTTAAATATTCCAACTTGGCCCTATATCTACAGGTAGGGGGCCGGGCATATGAGCTGGTATAGCAATGTGTCACATTAAATAAGAAGGGGCTTTCATGACAGTCTGTCTTATTGGAACTGCCACAAATCTTTGACCTGTTGCAGATGTTTGTGATTGTGCTCTCCTTCTCATGGATGAAGGTGTTCAACTGCTTGCAGAATCTACCCACAATCAGCCCCCTTTTCTGCATCATCACATTACAGTACTGATGTTTACTTCCTGGGACGTTAGTCTTGGGGTAGTCCACATGGTGCTTCCAGAAATCCTGGCCCTTGGAGAAGTTGGTCAGGTCCAGGAGGAGGAGAAAGAAGAGGGTCCACATCATGGCATGGGCCATCTGCCCTTGGGAGGACCGGGAACAAGAGAGAGAAGCAGCCATCTCTAGGGTGGGGGGGGGGGAGGGAAGAAAAGAAAACTATAAGACAACTTTATTATGTACTAATATATATTATATAAAAGGAATAGCATTTCTTAATTATGTACTTAATAAGCATTTCTTATTATATACTTAAAAAGAATAGCATACATAGGGTGTAAATATTGCTAACAGATTTGCAGTTTCACCCACAATAATCTTTTGTTTTTTTCCTACTCTACTATGTTATGGAAATGTGTGGTTTTTTTTCTTAAGTTCAGAATAAAATAAATATTTTTTTTAAGTGACAATCTATGACTTCCCTGGAAGACCAGCTTCTCATCTTTTTTATATTTTGAACCCTCTCAACTAAATCTCTATTCTCACTTACTCCAACTCATCTCATCTGTACTTTTACATTCCTTTATATATCCCTTTACATATCCCTTTTCTATCTCTTTACTACAGATCTTCATCCCTGACCCCAACCCATGGACCTAGCTTAACAAATCCTTTATTATCTATATTAATTCTGGTCTTAACTTGGGATTTGGGGATGATTGGAGGATGGAGGCAGGGTTGCTCAAGGAAGGAGAAAACTTTTTCCTCTATCTCCCCATCCTGAGGGATCACTACCATATTGACCCTATCTCACATCCAAGAAGGACTATCAAAGACCAAACCTCCGATGAAGAAAAGGTGGGCAAGTCAAACTGATGCCTAGGTAGCAACAGTCAGGGAAGCACATCAAAAGATACTTTTTAATGTTTCTTTTTATAAATGCATATTTTTAGTGCCCACAAATTCCACTCTTAATGACATGTAGCTATAAATTTTTGAAAAAAAAAAATTCAAGTCACATGTGATAATGGACAGTAACAAATTGGGGTGGGGAGGGGTGGCAAATGAGCCACTTTCAAATTTTGCCTAGGGTGTAAAGATATTTTCTCCTAGCTCTTCTTAGGTATCCTGACTCTAGGAAGGGAAAGGCCTCCCCTATTTTAGATGTATGTAAAACTACTCATTTCTGACATCTTCAGGACAAGAGATCCCCATGTAATAGGGAATTAAGGAGATCCCCTTTAGTCCTCTACCTTTCCCTTTTCTTTATTCTTTTATTATGTTTAATACACTTATCTCCTTGCTCTCTCTAGTTTCTACATTCCTCCCCCTTACCCCAAGAAGGGATCCTACCACTGTCTTCTCCCTATTTGTGAGTAATCCCAAATGGCCAGTCCCATTACTGGGTTTTCTCTCCTCACCTAGTGTCTCTGCTCTGCCTTCTGCAGATTTAGGATCCCGTTGGCTCCTGAGCTGGGAAGGAGCCTTAGTCTCTTTTTCCTCTCTGTCTGTTCTTTTCATATAGTCTCAATGTATGGGTGGAGCTAGATAGAGGTGGGGCCTTGGTTCCAGATTAGAGGTGATGTAACCTGGAGAACTGTTTCATCATTCTATGGATCTATAATATACAAGGGGTTTCTAAATTGAAAATGAAATCCAAACTCATTCCCGCACAACCTAGCTCTTACCTTTCTCCAAACACCCTCACCCTACCATTTACATTTGAAGAAACAATAGGTCAGAAGCCAGAATCTTCTTGGGAAAAGCAAACTCTCCCCATTCTTGGAGCACATAGCTAGAGGAACAAAAGATTGAAAGTGAGGCCTCCTTGTTCTTTAATCATTTTTGGCTCTTACCCCTACTCCTCTTTGGCATTCATCTTATGAGTAAAGACGTAAATCCTGTATAAACCAACCAAACAAACAAGACAAACAAACACTTGAGATAGTTGAGCAAAGTTTCTCTTCAAAATGAGAGAAATTCCTCGCTCAACTAAGGCCCATCAAAGTCAGTCAGTGAGTCAGAAAATAAACATTTATTTAGAGCCTACTCTGTGCCAGGCCCTGGCCTAAGTGCTAGAAATTCAAAGGAAGGGGGAAAAAAATCCATTTTCCTCAAACAGAAGGAAATGCCTCTAGATCTAGTAAATGAGTTCAGATATCTATAAGTAAATACTTCAAAATGAAGAAAAATAGCCCAATATTAATGAAACAGAGGACCCTGTGAAATTAGAGAAGGACATGGAACCATGACACATTGTCCCTAAGTGGTTCAAAACAGAAATGAAAATTTTGAGAACCTAACACATGACCCATATAGCAAAAATAATGGGTAGATTTAAAAAAAAAACAGAACAAAACCAGAATCTGTGATAGCAAATCTCACCAAAAAAAAACCTCAAAAGTGAACAATTGATTGGCAATTCAAATACATAGAATTGAATGACAATCTATAAGAAGAGAAACTATAAGTAATAATATTATAAGGAAATGTGATTATTATGCAAGTAACACATACAGATCTTGTAGACAGAATGAGTAGGGACAACCTAAGGATCATAGGTGTCCCAGAAGAACATGACAGGACAAAAAATTTTGACACCATGATGAAGGAAATAATAGAAGAGAACTGCCCAGAACTTCTGGACATAAGACATTCCAATTGAAAGAATTTGCAGATCACCTCCAAAAAAAAAAAGAAAAGCCAAGGCTACAAACTTGAAGACACATAGTGGTTACATTTAACAAATCAATCCAGAAACCACAAGTTCCACAAGCTATTATGAAAAAGACCTTCAAATACAAAGGAAATGACATTAAAATAGTATAAGACCCACCAAAAAAAGGGAGGAGGGAACGGAATAATGTGTTCTGAAATGCACTTGATGCATCCCAGAGTGATCTTTCCTATAAATCTGAGCTTAACCATACAAGACAAAAGATGGGCATTCAATAATAAGAGTTTGAAATATTTTTAGAAAGAAAACCCCAAGTGAAAAAATTATTTGCTTCTTGGATACCTCAAAAAACTGAAAAAAAAAAGAATGAAAAAATTACAGACAGCAACAGAGTGATAGCTGAAAGACCAGTAAGAGACTTCTTCCTAAAGGTACACAATGAGACAAGGGTGAATGAAGAAATATGGTCGAGGTAATAGTGAAGAGGTTGACAGGTGCATTATGGATAGAACCTGCCTACAAGTGAATGCATCTTTTGTGAGACTACATCACAACATGGGAAGGAAATGAAACAGGGTGAGGGGAACAGGGATATAGAGAAGAATGAGAGATACACCAGGGTCAAATCAATGGCTAGCAATGGGGGGAAGCTGACCTCTTCAGTCTCAGAATGAGAAGAGCCTATAGGGGAATGGATAAAGAAGAAGGGGAAAAGATTGAAAAAAGGAGGAAAAGAAGGAAGCTTCACTTTGATTCCATTGATGAATGCTTCTATAGGTGAAAAGAGATAAGAATCTTACACTAAATGAGGCATGGGGGATCTGAAGCCTGAAAAGCCTATTTTTCCTGTGAGTGGGGGGAGTTGGAATCATTGTGGACAACTGGCACCTGAAGGAGTAGGAGAGCATAGGCACAGGGAGGAGACTTCAGGCAAATATAGAAAAATAAAAGTCAACAAAAAGAGGATATAGATATGTAGGGGAAGGAGGTTGGATTGTTGACTCCCTAACATGGAGCAATGTCCTCTCTGACACCTCCAATAACAGGCATTGCTCTGACAGTGAGGTCCAATCAAAAAGGCGAATCCATGAAGTAAGCCCTATAAGACAATGGCAGAAAGCTTCTAGAGGGCAAAACCTAGAATGAATACCTTGGAGGCTTTGATTGCATGAAGAATATAGAGAGACTAGATGATCATAGGAATCATGAGTCAGAGAATGAGGGTCTAGTAAACAAAAAAAGAAGATGGACAATGAAGAGAGTAAAAGGAAGCTTTTTTTGAAAGAGGTGCAAAAATTAAATTAAAAAAAACCTAATGAACAGGATAAGCTGAAGGAGAGGAAGGGGGAATCTACCTGAATGAGAGGGGAAAGGAGGGGAAAGAAATATATAATCAGATAAAAGCAAAAGAGAGGAACTAATAAGCAAAACCCTAAAGGAAAAAGAATAACAAATGAAAGGAGGGGAATTGGAGGAAGGTGAAGAGAGCCTTTAGAAACAAGGGCCATCTTAAAAAAAAAAAAGATTAAAGTAACTGAAGGAACATAATGTTGTATTTACAGTAGAATAGGGGAGAAAATCATGACCTGAAAAAAAATTATAGAGATAGAGGGAAACATAAACCTAACTCTGATAACTTTAATGAGAAAGGATTAAACAATCCAATAAAATGAAAAAGGGTAACCAATATTCAAAAAATAAAAATGGATAAAAAAGGAAGTATATTATGCTGAAAGGAACCATAGATAATGAATCAATATCAGTACTAAACTTATATACTCCAAAAGTCTTAACATCCTAATTCATAAAGGAAACATTATCTTAGCTTCAAGATGATATAGACTGTAACACAATAGTAACAGGAGACTTTGAATAAGTCTGGCAGAAAGATAAACAAAAAGAAAATATGGAACTGAACAAATTTCTGGAGAAACTAGAATTAAAAGACATAATATCTTCTGAATAGGAGAACAAAAGAATATACATGTTTCTCTATACTACATGGAATTTTTATGAAAACTAACCATGTGCTGGGGCACAGAGATAGTGCAAACAAATGTAAAAAGACAGTAAAGTAATACATCCTTCACAGACTATTTGCAATAAGAATAGAAATAGTTTTAAGGACCACAAACACAAGATGCAGACTCAAATAGAGACTAAACAATGAAATCTTAATGAGTGGGTCAAAGAATAAATCATAAAAATAATTAATAACTATATAAAAGAAAATCATAATGATGAAACAACACACTACAATTTCTGGGATGCAGCTTAAATAGTTTTCAGAGGGAAAATCATATACTTACAAACATATATTAACAAAATAGAAAGAGAAAAAATTAATAAATTGAATGTGCATTTTTTTAAAATTAGAAAATCAACAAATAAACTTAAAATAAGCGCAAAAGAGGAGATATTAAAAATTAGAAAGGAAATATATAAACTGAAAAAACCTATAGGAATGATAAATAAAACTAAAAACTTGTTCCTTGAAAAGAATAATAAAATTATAAACCCTTAGCTAATCTGACTAAAAAGAAGAAAGCAGAAAATCAAATCAATGAAATAACAAATGAACAAAGTGAAATCATAGCAAAACCAGAAAAAAATAGAATAATCAGAATATATTATACCTAGTTACATGCTATCAAAACTGAGAACACAAAAGAAATAGTATGCCTTCAAAAACATAAAATAACCAAACTATCAGTAGCCTACATGAAGTTCTCTAATAACCTGATCTCAGAAAAAAGAAGTAGATCTAACTGTAAAGGAAGAACCAAAGGAAATAAATCCTGGATCTGACAGAGTTGTAGGAGAATTCTATGAAATTTTCAAAGAACAGTTAGTACCCATGCTTCACAAATTATTCTCAAAAACCAAAAAAAGAGAATCCTACCAGAATGCTTTTATGAGACAAATATAGTCCTAATATCTAAACTAGTACATGGGAAAACACAGAAAGAAAGCTATAGGCCAATATCATTAATGAACATTGACTCAAAAATTTTAAACAAAATCTTATCAAACAGACTACAAAGATTTATCCAAGAAATGATTCATTATGATCAGGTGGGATTTATACCAGAGATGCAAGAATGGTTCAACAACAGGAAAAGAATCACCATACTTAATTCTATTAAAAACCAAAACATCCAAAACCACATGATCATCTTAATAAATGCAGAAAAAGTCTTTGACAAAGTACAACGCATTTCTATGCTAAAAAACCCTATAAGGTATAGGTATAGAGAGAGCTTTTTTTTTTTCATTTTTTTATTAATTTATTTTGATTTATCAACAATCATTTCCATATGCTTTAGAGTTTAAAATTTTTCTCCCCCTTCCTCCCCACCACCCTCCCCAAGATGGTGCACAATCTGATGTAGGCTATACACATACATTCCTATTAAACATATTTTCACATTAGTGATGTTGTAAGTAAGAATTAGAACCAATAGGAGGAACCACCAGAAAGAGGAAACAAAACTCAACAGAAGAGAAAAGAAAATAGCAAATAGTATGCTATGATCTGCATTCAAATTCCATAGTCCTTTATCTGGATGTGGATAGCATTTTCCATCACAAGGCCTTTGGAGATGTCTTAGATCCTTGTGTTGCTGGAAGGGTTAAGTTTATCAATATTAGTCATCGCACAATGTGGCTGTTATTGTGTACAATGTTCTCTTGGTTCTGCTCACTTCACTCAGCATCAGACCACACAAGTCTTTCCAGGTTTTTCTGAGGTCAAGCTGTTCATCATTTCTTACAGCACAATAGTATTCCATTACATTCATACACCACAAGTTGCTCAGCTATTCCCCAATTGATGGACATCCTCTCAATTTCCAATTCTTTGCCACCACAAAAAGAGCTGCTATGCATATTTTTGTACATGTGGGTCCTTTTCCCATTTGTATGATCTCTTTGGGATATAGCTCTAGAAGTGCTATTGCTGGGTCGAAGGGTATGCACATTTTTATAGCCATTTGGGCATAGTTCCAAATTGCTCTCCAAAATGGTTGGATCATTTCACAACTCCACTAACAATGCATTAGTGTTCCAATTTTCCCTCATCTTCTCCAACATTTATCATTTTCTTGTTTTGTCATCTTGGCCAATCTGATAGGTGTGATGTGGTACTTCAGAGTTGTTTTGATTTGCATTTGAGAAAGCTTTTTTAATATCATAAAAAGCATCTACCTAGAACCAAAAGCAAGCATTGTATGCGATGGGGATATACTATAACATTTTCTAATAATAACAGTAGTGATACAAGGCTACCTAGTCTCTCCACTATTATTAGATATAGTTCTGGAAATGCTAGCAATATCAACAAGATGAGAGAAAGGAATAAATAAATGAATAGATAAGGAGAAGATAAAACTATCCCTGTTCACTGATGATATGATTGTTTGCTTGGAAAACCCCGAGGAATCAGTAGAGATACTAATTATGGCAAATAACTTCAGCAAAGTTGCAGGCTACAAAACAAATCCTTGAAAATCAACATTTCTACATAAAAATAACAAAACACAAGATGAAATAATAGAAAGGAAAATCCCATCCCAAATTACTACAAAATGCATCAAATATCTGGGAATTAACCTTCCAAAGCACCCAAAAGACATAGATTCAATTACAAAGTGCTCCTTAAAGAAATAAAAAGCTTAAATAACTGGAATCGTATTCAACGTCCATTGTCTAGTTCATGCAAATATAAAAAAAATAACAATACTATCAAAGTTAATTTATACTTTTATATGCATTACATTTATAATATGCATTTGCATATTATATGCAAAAATTATATATCCACAGGGATACTTTATAGAACTTGATATAATAACAGAACTCTTTTGAAAGAAAACAAAATATCTATAATAGCAAGAGAAATTATAAAAAAAAGAAGTAGGGGTGAGGGGAATAGCACTTCCAGATCTCAAACTGTATTATGAAGTAGAAGTCAACAAAACCATTTGGTATTGGTTAAGAATAGGGAGATAGATCAACAGAACAGACTACACAAGGGAGATTCAGAAACAATAAGACTGGATAACTCAGTGTTTGATAAAGTGGAAAGCATAAGTCAGCTAGGGAAAAACCTCCCCATTTGATTTTTTAAAAAATGAGAAAACCGAAAAGCAATTTGGCAGACGTTGGCTTAGACTAACAAATCATACCACATTGCACAATACATTATAAATGGATATGTGACCTTAATATTGTGGAACTGCAGTTAACTGAAGCTAACCTTGTCTCAGTTTTCAGAACCATTAATTGTCTGAGGCTGATCAGAGGTTACCACTCCCAGCCTCTGACTAATTTTTAAATGCCCTGAACTCTCCCCTCCAGGGATTCCCAAGCTTTCTCTATGGACTTTCAGTTTTTATAGAAAACAACTTTGTGAAATCTTAGAATGTCCCAACCCCCTACACACACAGCCCCTCTCCTGCTGCCATAAAGAGCCCCACACCCAGCCCCCTCTTTCGGCTGCCCAGCTCTTGCTTTTGTGTGATGCTCCAGTTGCAATTTCCTTGCCCCAACTAAAGGTCATAATTTTTACTATACTGGCTGCCTTCTCTTTAATTGAGGTTGACAATATAAAAGATCATACTCTGAAAAGTATTGAGGAGAAACATATCATGTACCTCTCATTGCGATGGGTAAGAAAAGTATTGTTAACCAAATAAGAGATAGAGGTTACAAAATATAAAATAGGTAACTGATTACTTCAAACTGAAAAGTTTCTGCACAGAAAATATTAATGCATCTAGGATTAGAAAAGAAGCCATTAAACAGGAAAATATCTTTGTATCAAATTTCTCTGATAAAGGTTTGATATTCAAGATATATAAACAATATACATAAGACTAATGGCCATTTGTACATAGATAAATAGTCAAATGATATGAACAAACTATTCTAAAAAGAAATGCTATAAATGTTTAATTGTTTGAATTGAATTAAAAGAGTGAGATAGAAACCAGGAAAAAATCTAAAAAATGCAATTAGATGTGTTGAGGTTTGGGATGCTGGGAATCCTGAAATGCAAGGGTACAGGAGTGGGATGGGTCTGCTTTGAAAGAATTCCACTACCCAAGCCTTCTTTCAGTCAGAATCATGAGGTTTTACTCTATATAACACTGGTTAGGTGAGCAAGATTCCTAGTAAATCTGCACTATTGTATTGCCAATAGGAGTGGGCAGAGTTCATAGTGAGTCTGCTACCTAATGGGGGTAAAATTGGTACTTATATACAAAAAAGATTGTGAGAAGATCTGGATACTATTAAGGAGTGGTAAATTGCCTGGGGTGGTCCAGGTACAGACAATGAAAGGAGTTAAGTGGTCAGAGAGCCACAATGAAAGGACAGTTAAAAGGATTATTGAGTATCTAGGCGGGCTGGGATGGACCAGATGCCTCAGGGGAAATACCAGGGATTGGGTTACTGTCAAAGACAAGATATTTTCCTTTTAGGGGTTCAGGACCCATGACCCCATCAGATGCACATTCTTTGTGGTGAAAAACTTAAATTGTTCTCTACTCATAAATTCTTGACTGGTCTTTGGGCAAGTTGACAAAATGCCAGAAGAGGATTCCTTGAACACTTGGTGAGCAGTCTTCCCCTTGCAGAACTGAGAAATGCCTTCCCTTACTTGCTCTAGCCTTTGGTGAAAAGGTGAAAAATATTTTTCAGTGTTTGGCATGTAAGGGAAATACAATTTTGATACAGGTGATGAGATTCAGGGTACATTCCAAAATGTTGGAGTGCAAGGTCCTCTCAAAAGAATTTTCTCAGACTGTCTCCAAATCAAATAAAGGTGTTTACTTGGGATAACACAACACACCAAGCAGGCTCCTTTGCCCCTGAAGGGAGACAAAGCTAAAGGGAAACCCTAGCTTAAGGGAGGGTGGCAGCCCCACCAAAGGAGAGAGGGCAGTGTTCTAAGGGAGACAGTGATTAAGGGAGAAGACCACTTAAGAAAAATGGGTACTTAAGGGAGATGCCCACTAAGAAAGAAGTCTCTTAGAGGAGACACCCACTAGCCAAGAGAGGATAGAGATTTTTATAGAGTAAAATCTGCCATGGGCAGGGAGATGAGGTGACCAGAAACAGTAGGCAAGGGGGTGGGGACAGAAGCAGAGTTTTATTATTACTATTCCATTGTCCAACCCAGGGTGGAGGGGCAGAGGAGCCCCAGTTAGTTTCCTATTTGAACCTCCTTGTCTCCTAAAGTGGCTTCAGGTGGTACTTGAGATAATGGGCTTCTCATTGACCATTCTATTTTAATTTCATCATCTCCCCAATTAAGAAGTAAGCATCAAAATTCATTTGGAAAAAAGGGCAAGGGTCATGCATTCCTCATCACATGGATAAAACCTTTGCTAGGTAAAGGTATCCAGCTCCTGTTTGCCCCTATAGTTTTTCCAAGTGACTCTTTGAGGGCTATTTAAGCTTCAAGATAATTTGCATATTACTGGAATAAGTTGACAAAGGAAAGATGGGAGCTTTAAAGAAATCAGGTGTTTTTACAGTGATAGTTTAGAGTTCCTGCATCCTGGGCAACTTCTTTGGCAGAGTTTAATGGCAGCAGACAGTCCACTCTGACTAAAGTCATCTTTGGAGTGGGCCAGTTCTTCTTGGAGGGCTGGAGTCCTTAATCTTTTTATGCCATGATATTGAGATTTAGAGGTTAGGGGTACGGGACCAAGTCATAACACGGGGGTCCTGCCCAAAAGAATTTGATGAAAGTCTTTCAGCCAAAGGCAAAGTTTATTAGAACATTCACCATCTTGGCAAGACTCTTAAGGAATTTGAACAATAGTGAGCTGTTGGCTAGATTTTTAAGAATCTGAGCACTTTAATGAAGACAAGATGGACCTTATATACAGAAAGACTGGGAGAGGGATCTAGGAGTGGCCAACTAGTTTTCGGTGACTGGAGGAGGGATCTAAGGAGGATCTAGATGGGAGTGGCTAGTAAGCTAGGGTGAAACAGATCACCAGGGACCTGGACCACCAGTGGCCAAGGGAGAATGGAGTCTAGATAGGATTAAGGGTAGGAAGTGGCCAGGGTCATTTGGGAGGTAACAAAATTGAGAGATTGGAAGTAGCCACAATGAAAGGCCAGTTGATTGGATTACAGCTTCAGGCAAAGGCCAGGAATTTGGGAAAGTCCAAGGATTTTCCTTTTTGGGGTCCAGATCCCAAATCTTTTCCTTTTAGGGGTTCAAACTAATCATTGGGACCCTTTGGCAATCTAGTAAAACTATGGATTTCTCTTTAGAACAATGTTTTTAAGTAATTAAAAAAAATGCTTAATTTCACTTGAAGAATAATGAAAATAAAGATGCAATTCATTTCCCTTTCATGCTCAGATCATATGAAATCTCTCTGTGGGTTCAGAGAGTCCTGCATGTTCCTACAGAATTCACCTTACTCCCTCCCCTTCCTAAATTCTTGGAAAAGGGAAGAGCAGGGATTGGTAAAAATCAGAAGTGTCCTAGGAAAGTGAGCTTGAGAAGGAGAGCCACCCTAGAGGCCCTAGTGATGCAGTTTAGGGATTCAGGGGTGCTGGGACCCCAAAATCACAACACATGGGTCCTGCCCGAAAGAATTCAACCCAAGCCTTCTTTCAGCCAAAGACAAGGTTTATTAGAACATCCGTCATATTGGACAGACTCTTAAGGAGTCTGAACATTAGTAAGCTATTGGCTAGATTATAAGAATCTAAGCAGTGGCTAGATTTTAGGAATCTGAGAAGTGGCTAGATTATAAGAATCTAAGCATCTTAATGGAGATAAGATGGACCTTATATTCAGAAAGACTATGGGAGGGATCTAGGAGTGGTCAAGTAGTCTATAAGGTAATAGAACTCCAGGGGTGACCAAGGGAGAATGGAGCCTAGATAGGATTAAGGGTGGGAAGTGGTAGGGGGTGGGGAGCCATGGGAAGGTAAGACAGTGGAGGGCCAGGCTAGGTTAAGGGTAAGAGAGATTGGGCATAGCCACAATGAAAGGCCAGTTGATGGGATTATAGCCTCAGGTGAACACCAGAGATTTGACCACGTGGGAAAGGGTTTTTCCTTTCTGGAACCCAGATCTCAACCCCATCACTAGTTGGCAGTCAACTTGGGCCTGGGTGGATGAAAGAAGGACTTCTAATCCTTCAAAACCTTAGTTATTTCCTAGATCATTACCCTTGCACTGGGAAATTCAGTTATACACTGTTCTCTTCTCTTGATCCTCTTGCCCTCTTACGCTATAGACCACCTTGCTCTGCCAAACCACAGGTCCAAATTATGCTCACCATCCACTACCTTTGCTCCTATTCACATGCTGCAAAATGAAGCTAAAAAAACTCATGAAATACTGAGTCCACTAAAAAATTATGGCACATCATCTCAACTGGGCCCTCACTATATCAGGGAACATCACTTATACTTTCCTAAGTGATTCACTCTCCCATTCATCACAGTACCTTTTCTGAAATTATTCATCCTTTCTCAAAATGAGAGGGTATGGGCCCTGGAAACATATCCTCCCCACCTCCCCCCTCCCCCCCCCCCTTTCCTGACCTTTCCCCCATGGTTCTTGTGTTTGCCTGAGTCTATAATCTTTTCAACTGTCCTTGCATTGTGGCTTTGACCCTGCCCCAATCTCCAATTTTCTGTTACCTCTAACCTAGCCCAGACCTTCATCATCCCATCTTCCCATCCTTAATTCCATCTAGACTCCTTCTTCATAGCCCAGGTCCTTCTCTGTTACCTCCCAGTCACCCAAGCTATTGGTCACTCCTTGATCACATCCAGATCTTCCCAGTCTTTCTGTATAAAAGATCCATCTTTCCTCCATTAAAGGGCTCAGATTCCTTAAGAGTCTGGCCCAGTTGTATTCTCATTACAAAGGCTCAGATTCTTAAAATCTGGCCAATAGGGCAGATTCTTTTTTTTGTTGTTGTTGAGGCAATTGGGGTTAAGTGACTTGCCCAGAATCACACAGCTAGTGAGTATTGTGTGTCTGAGGCTGGATTTGAACTCAGGTCCTCCTGACTCCAGGGCCAGTGCTCAATCCACTGCACCACCTAACTGCCCCTAGGGCAGATTCTTAAAATTTTGCCTACCTCAATTGGTGTTTTAATAAACCTTGTCTCTGACTGAAAAAAGACGAGTCAAATTCATTCAAGGCAGAACCTGTGTCTTCTGCCTTTGAATTTCAGGGTTCCCTACACCCTAACCTCAACAAAACCTCATCCTCTCCCCATCTTTTCAACTGAGAACCTTGCCTCATATTTCACTGAAAAAATAGAGGACTTTTGATAAGATCTTCTTCTTCTCCCCTTCTCACCTTACAACTTCAGAAGCTATCTCCACCTACACTCCATTCTCATATGAGTTGATGTTTTCCCTTGTGAAAACAACAGTCTCAAAATATGCAGGTGACCTCATTCTATCTCATCTTCTCCACCAGATTACTCCCTCTATCATCCTAACTTTTCTGATAATCTTAATCTCAGTCAGTCAATAAACATTTATTAAGTACCAACTATATGTTGAACAACGGGGATAAAGAAAATAATGCCATCATTCTGGAGCAGGCCCTTGTCTCTTCACATCTGAACTACTGAAATAGTCTGATGGTTGGCTTACCTTCCTAAATTCTCCCCAATTCCATTGTGCTTCCCCTCCAAGCTCTCGAAGTGATCTAAATAATGCCCAGGTTTGACTATGTCATCATGATATTCAACATATTCCAGTCGCTTCTTATCAAACATAAAATCCTGTGATTGGTATTCAAAGCCTTTTATAACTTCCCATTTCTCCCCTCACTTTTCCTGTTTCCTGACAAATTATATATCCTCACCTGAGGATGTCACTGTAATCCAGTGACACTGGTCTTCTCACTAAGGATGTTCCTGAGGTAAGGAAGTGACATGTCACAACCAAAGCTTGGATAAACTTTCCTTGATTACAGATTGTTTCCACTCAATTATCAGGGGACAATGCAAGTAGGTCTGCTTGTTTTCTATTGGGTGTGGGTAACCAGGAATGAAGAGCAACTGCATGAAAACATTTAAGACCATGGAGGCTTGAGGTCAGAAATGATAGACAAAGAGTTCTCTCCAGACCAGAGCAAGGGGCACAGAGAGAAGAAGACAATGATACCTCACTCCCAATGGAAGGGCTCTTTCACTCACTATTGTCTGGTATATATTCTCATGTGTATACTCTATGCTATGGACTGGACACCTGGGTTTCTTTGCTAAAAAAAAAAAACATATAGATAAACAAAAAGCCACCACTCCTCCCCACAGTTGCTGAAGGGACATCTTAGAAGTGCAGGTCTGACCATGCCAGGTCTAACACTTTCTCCCAAATCTTCAAGAGTTCCCTGTTCCCTCTAGGATAAATGATGACCTCATGCTTGGCTTTTATTGCCCTTCACTACAGATTACCTTTCCCTTGCATGTTATTCCCCTTCTCAAAATCAGATATCTACCCTAAATGACCTATTCCTTGATGTTTAGCACAGAATATTCCTCATGCTGAGAATATATTACTTCCTCAGCTCCACCTCTTGGGATTCCTAGATGCCTTTAAATCTTAAGTATTGAGACCTTTCTTGATTCATTTTTGCCTTTCTTTGTATCCCCAACACTTATCACAGTGCCTGGCACATAGAAACTCTTAATATATGCTTATTGACTGAATGACTAATTTACAGATAGTGTCCTTCCCTCCAAATTTACTTTGGATATTGCTTTATTTGGCCTCCTGGGCTCAGCTTATAACAAAGACCTGAATTTGGGAATTTACAGGAAATTGATACTTAGCAAGTTGATACAAACAAGAGCTTTATTATTATGAGGTGTAGCAAAAAAAAAAAAATCCACATATATATTTTATGGCCATATAAATAGATAGAGGTTTGTTCCCATGAATGAAAGATACTCAGCAGTAAAGGGGAGAGAGACACTTTGGGGAGAAACCATACTCAAAGTTGAGGTTCGAGAGGTCAGATTACATATCCTAGAAATGGGCTTGGTTAAGAATAGGTAATTGGTGTCAGATATGGGAGGGGTCATTCCTAACCAGACCCAGATGTAGTGGAAAAGCTCTAAGTGTCACTTATTGATATCAGGCTTCACCAAGGCTTAGACAGGGAGTTCCTTTATTGGGATCAGAAAGTGGGAGGGGACATAGTTTAACTATCTAAGGCAGCAGGAGGAGAATGACTCAGAGACTTCTGCAGCTGGTCAAGAGTTTTATTCAATCAGAAGCTCTGAGCATGAACTGCCTGACACAGCGGCAGGCAATAGAAATGTGTAATAGGACAATAGAAATGTACAACCTTTTCAATCTTTGCCTATACACTTTATAGGTTTTAGGATTACTTAGCCTAAGTGATTCTGTATTGGAGTCCTTAAGTATCTGAAGTTTATAACTATCACATATATGTAATGGGTTTGATTATATTACAGTGTAATGTAAAAGGGGAAGGTCAAGTCTTTCCCCAAACTTTTATGTTTATATGTGTGTTTATATTTACCAATGTCCATAAGTCATCCCACTCCCATTATAGACTTCTTTGGAAAGGATGATCTTTTGTTTTGGTCTTTGTATCTTCCTAACATAGTGGTTGAAACATAATAGGTATTTAGTAAATGCTTTGTGATTTAACTCTTGATGGATTTAGACATCGTGGTAGAGACCAGGAAACAAAATCTGACAACTTTCCCTTTTTTGCGAATACAGTATAGTGGTAGACTCAAGAGTTTGGTAGAATAAATTCTACATTGACCTCTGGACAGTGTGGATTCATGTCAAACAGGGCTTCACTGGAGGCTTGGTGAGGAGAATTTTTACCCCAGCTGCAGAACTGAGAAGAAGCCTTTCTTGTTTGCTCCAGTCTCTGACAAAACTGGCAAATATATGTTTGTATATGTGTATATGTTTGGACGTGTAAGGGGGGACAGGAACTTTACATTAGTGGCAGGAATAGAAAGCAAAGGCTTCCAGCTCTAGTTTGCCCCACCTCCCCATGTTATTTAAGTGACTCCCTGAGGCTTATTAAAGTTTCACTGTCATTTGCATGTCTCTGGAACAAACTGACAGCAGAATAATAGGAGCTTAAAAGAAATCAGGTATTTTAAAAGCCATAATTTAGAATTCCTGGATCCTGGACAACTTCCTTTGGGGAAGTGAGTGGAAACAAGTAGCCCACCCTGGCTAACATCATGCTGGGAGAGGGATAGTCCTTCATGGAGGGCTGGCATCCTTAATCTTTTTTTATGTCGTGGAACCCTTTGGTAGTCTGGTGAAGTATGGATTTGCTCCTTAGAAAAATGCTTTAAATTATTGAAGGAAATACTGAAGTTTAGTGAAGATGAGTGCAAATAAAGATGTAAGTTTTTCCTTTCCAAGTTCAAACCCCATAAAATCTGTCGTTCCTAGTTCAAGAATCCTTGCTGCAAAGAATCCTATCATATCCGTAACAGTGCTCCTCTCTTCATTCATTCCTTCATCTCTTTTGTACCTAGGCTAAGTTAGCCTTTGGTTGACAGAATAACTTGTAGTTACATTAAGTGGGTTTGGGTCAATCAACACATCACCCTTACTTAATGTAAGTGACAGATGGAGAAAAAGAAAAAGAAAATGAAAATGAGTTTTTCCCCTGAGAGAGAAACTCTAACCCCAAATGAACCCACCCAGGATCTGGAAATTTCACCATAGGCATTGAGGAGATAGGATTGACTAGAAGTTTATCTTCCAAATTAAGGTGAGAAACCAGTCTTGGATAAAAATTCCTTCATGTATCTATCCAGCACATAAGGTGACTTCTACATTTCCCCATCAACTATGATTCCAGTGTATAGGTCAATCAAAACAGAGTACCAGGGAACATTGCTTTAGTTCTTCTTGCAAATATCAGGGCACACAAAATGGAGGTCTGAACTCATCCAATTATAAGATAAACAGACTTAGGACTATGAAAAGTCAAGAAATTCATGAAAACCCCAAACATGTATTGGTCTCCCCAAAAAGCTATCTTTCATTTGTAGTTGACTAGAATCAGCACCTCAGATACTGGAGGATCTTTCAAGTGTAACAACACATAGCCTAGGAGCCTGAGGACAATCCTTAAATTCTGGTTTCACAGAGGTACCAGGTTCCATCTAAAGGGACTTTTAAATAAGCCATCTGAATTCTTTTATCTTTATCTCAGTTTGTTTGTTTTTTTAACCTTTCCATCCTGGATCCTCAGAGAAAATCAACTTCACTCCTACTCAATGGAAAGTGCTTTCCCCCATTACAAAAAAGAAGAAAAGAAAGGAATTAGTACAAACAAAACTTTTTTTTAATTTCTCATAGGATTTCTGAAGAAACTTCAAAAGGGGACCCAGACAAGCAGTACACTTTTGTAAGAGTTATGTTAAATTCATTATACTCCTTAACAAAACTACATAACAGAAATTTACAGTTCCATATATAATTGTCTTGTTCTATTTTTTCCGTACTGAAAAGTTCATATTTGTTAAGTTCATAAAAATAACTTGTTTAAAAATTTTTTTTTTTCAGTGAGGCAATTGGGGTTAAGTGACTTGCCAATGGTCACACAGCTAGTACGTGTCAAGTGTTTCATCTGAGGCCAGATTTGAACTCAGGTCCTCCTGACTTCAGGGCTGGTGCTCTATCCACTGCATCACCTAGCTGCCCCTTAAAATTTTTTAAAAATAAAATCATTGCTAACTTGGAAATAGCAGTTTCAGTTTAGTGACAAGAGGTTGAGAAGTGAGAGAAGTGTGGAAAAATATGGGGAAGCCACGTAATTGGCTGGCTCTTCAGTAGTGGCTTCTTTCATTTTTAGCCTCTATTACTGAAGTTTAAAGAGGCAGTGGTCCTAGGTCGGGCATGAGCATTATGAAGTAGGAACATGCACCTAGTCTTGAGGACAAAGAGTCATTCTTCTAGGCACATGGATGGATCCTGATCATATTCAGAAGGAAATCAAGCTGTGGCTATGCCCATTCGTTCTCCCGTCAGCTTTTTACTTTGAAGCTTCAGTAAGCTCCTAGGAGTCACAAGGAGGACACTCAGAGAGAAAGGAGACCAACACTTCTTCCCATCTCTGTAGCCAAATGGATCCTAAATCTGTAGAAGACAGAGTATAGGCAGTAGGAACATAAAAGTTCCAGTCTCCTTTACATGTCCAAACATTGAAAAACATTTTTCACCATTCATCAGTTTCTTTTTCTTGGTTTTTACCTTAGCGTTTGAATCAGTCAATAATTAAATCAATAAAGCATCAATGAAGCACCTACTGTGTCCCAAGAACTGTGACAGATGCTGAGGACACAAAGACAAAGGTAAAAGAGACTCTGTTCTTATTATAAATACCCATATTAACTATAAAGGACATATGAAGAAAGATGTTTCTCCATTCAGAGAAAGAACTGATAAATAGAAATATGTATAGAATAATTTTACATGTATATACCTATTTGTGTCTAATGGTAGCCATCTCTAGGGTGGGGTGGGAAGAAAAAAGAAATTTACATGATAACTTTATTATGTATTTAAAAGGATACAAACAGGCAGTTTTACAATGAAGAAATCAAAACAATTTATAGTCATATGAAAAAGTGCTCTAAGCCATTTTTTTTTACTAATTTATATATTCAACACCATTCCAATTAAATTACTAAGAAAATTATTTTACTGAATTAGAAAATATAATAATAAAATTCATTTGGAAGAAAAAAGGTCAAGAATATTAAAGGGACTAATAAAAAAAGTTTAAAAAAAGGGAGGTATAGCAGTAGCAGATCTTAAACTATATTATAAGGCTGTAATTATCAAAATTATCTGGTACTGGCTAAGAAATAGAAAGGTAGATTGATGGAATAGAGTAGACATATAATTTACACCAGCAAATAAACATAGTAAGTTTATGTTTGACAAGTATAAAGATAAGATTTTGGGGGATAAGAATTCATTATTTTTTTAATTGTTGGGAAAACTAGAAAGGAGCATGGTAGGAACTGGGCAAGGACCAACATCTTACACCATTTACCAAGATAAGGTCAAAATGGATACATGACCTAGATATAAAGAGAGATTTTACAAGAAAATTAGAAGAACATGGAACATATTACTTAATAGACTTGTGGATAGGTGAATAATTTATGAATAAACAATAGGTAGAGAGCAAAGTTAGGTGTAAAGTGGATAATTTCAATTACATTAAATTAAAAAAAAATTTGTACAAATAAAACAACTATAACCAAGATCAGAAAGAAAGGAGAAAATTGAGGGGGGGGGAATTTTTATTGACAATTTACTAGATAAAGGTTTCATATCTAAAATATATAGAGAACCTTATAAAATCTTTAAGAATATGAGCCTTTCCCCAATTGATAAATAGTCAAAGGATATGAACAGGTAGTTTTCCAATGAAAAAATCAAAAAAATTTTAGTCATATGAAAAAATGCTCTAAATCATTATTGATTAGAGAAATGTGAATTGAAACAACCTTGAGGTATCATTTTACACCTACCAGATCACCTAAAATCATAGAAGAGGAAAGTGACAAATATTGGAGGGGATATGGAGAAATTGGGACACTAATTCATTGTTGGTAGAATTGTGAACTGATCCAGCCATTTCGGAGAGCAATCTAGAATTATGCCCAAAGAGTTATTGACCTTTGGCCCAGCAATACCATTAGTTGGTCTATTTCCAAAGATGACTAAGGAAAAAGGAAAAGAACCTATATGTTCTAAAATGTTTATAGCAGCTCTCTTTGTGGCGGCAAAGAACTAGAAATTTCAGGGATGCTCATCAATTGGGCAATGGTTGAGCAAGTTGTTGTGTTTAAGTGTAATGGAACACTACTTCACTATAAGAAATGATAATTTCAATGATTTTAGAAAAACATGGAAAGACTTGCAAGAAATAATGAAGAGTGAAATGAGCAGAACCACGACAACATTGTATATGTAACAACAATGTTGGTTTAAGAACAACTTTGAGCAAAGAAATTATTTTGTCTATTGTAAATACCAAAATTAACTATAAAGGACAAATGAAGAAAGATGCCCTGTGTGTCTAGAGAAAGAACTGATAAATAGAAGAGTGTATAGAATAATTTTACATGTATATATCTATTTGCATCTAATGGTAGCCATCTCTGGGGTGGGGGGGTGAGGGAAGGAAGAAAAGATATACATATTTCACATATACAAATTTATTGTATATGTAAATGGAATAGCAAGTTGTGCATAATACATTTGTAGTTTCATGTGCAATCATTTTTTTTATTGTACTATGTAATGGAAATGCTTGTTTTATTCCATAAATTAAAAAAAATTAAATAGATGAGGGAGTGCTACAAATGGGGAATATTACATGCACTTTCAGATGAGATCACTGTATTGTTAGTTTTGCTTAACTGTTTTACTTTATTACAATATACCTCTCACAGAATGGGAGTAACCTGTAACTTTTTCAATGTAAAAACAAAACACAATAAAATTTTCAAAATAAGCGGGGGCAGGGGGGGAGAGAGAGAGAGAGAAAGAGAGAGAAGGAGGGAGGGAGGGAGGGAGGAGAGAGAGAGGGAGAGACGAATGCTGTTCTAAAGAAGCTTGCATCCTATAGGAGTGGAAAGACATATGAACACCATTAAATATAAAAAATCATCAAGGAGAAGACTCAATAGTCCATCAGATGTCCTCCAATCCAAACCCATTACTAATGCAAAGTAAATTTGGAGGGAGAAACAGTACCACCATAAGGGAATTAAGGAAGGCCTCACCATTGGAGATTTAAAAGAAACTAGTGATTCTAAGAGATGGAGATGAGGATGGTAGCTTTTGAAGATGTGTAATAGTTTGTGCAAAGCCATGGAGATGGGAGACAGAATATTGCCTATAAGCATCAGCAAATAGGCCAGCTGTGTGGAACTGAGACTGTGGGAAGGGGAGCAATGTACAAGAGAACAGTTGGAATGAGTATCAAGCAACAGCTCATGTTTTATCCTAGAGGCAATAAGATGCTCCTGTTGGTTTTGTAGCCAGGTTCAGACCTAGCGTGGATAGTGTGACCTAGCATGGAATTGAAGCTTTATTGTCTTCTTAGTTTTTATGCTTCTTATTCTAGGTCAGTACTAAGCTCTTTGTCTCTGATTTCTGTTTCTTGGACAAACTGGTCTGAAGATTTAATTTTTCATTCAGCTGTTCTTCCTTCTTGGCTACTCACATCCAAGAGAAAAAAGTACATTCTGCTTGCATTACTTCCTGACAGAAGAATGGAAATGATCTGAAGTCAAAGAAGTCTCATCCAAGCTTTGGTTGTGAGATATCACCTCCCAGTTCTCACCTCAGGAACAGTGTCTGCTATAGAGCCAATGAACATCTCAGTGACCTGAGAAGGAAGAGGAAGTGAAGGGAAATCAAGAAAAGGTCACAACCAGTCAATCGGAACAACTAAAAATTTATTAAAAAATAAGATTTGGTGCAAAATAAATTCAACAAACTCAAGCATATAATTTCTCTGTAAACCCCCTTCCAAGAGTAGATTGCTATACCAGCAACCATTCCCAACATGGGAGACACTGGAGATATAAAAACATATATGGAGGAGTCCTTGCCATCAAGGTGCTTACCTTTTATCTGAATACAGATAAAAAGGAAAAATTCAGGTGGGGTGGGTAGAAGCTGAGGAACAATGAGGGGCACCAGAGGAGTGGGGAAGATGTAAATCCTGGAGAAAATGTATCATGGATAGGTGAGGTTTCCAAATAGGAACCTAATTAGAATCCTGAAGGGGGAAAGACGAACCTGTCTAATCATGTGGTCTGGGTGTCCATTCATACAAACTACCCTAATTCTTGTAAAATAGAACATTTCCCTATATTTACTGTTAAGGGAAGAGGTACAGGACCTGATACAACATTCTGTCACCTTAAGTGGATGACAGCTTTCGTAAGACTTTAGTCCATTGAAATTTTGGTATGGCTTAGAAGAATTGGCACAGATATTGAGGATGGTATCATTTGTCTCATGGATGAAAGTGTGGCAAGGCACGTAGTAAGTATTGTTAATCAGCCCCCTCTGCTTCATCATCACATCACAGTACTGGGATTGATTTCCTGAGACTTTGGTCTTGGGGAAGTCTACGTGGAGAGTCCAGAAGTCCTTGGCTTGGGAGAAGTTAGATAAGTCCAGGAAGATGAGCAAGAAGAAAGTCCACATCACAGTGTGAGACATTTGGCCTTGAGGAGAAAGGGACAAATGGAAGAAGGAACAGAAAGTGACACCTTCACCTAGGACACCAATCCTTTCACAGCTCAAACCCTCTCCACTATTGTTCCACTTGCTCTTACTATGTCCTTATCTCATCTATACTTGATTATATTCCTATCCCACTTTTATATCTATCTTCCATGTCTTTCTATTAATCAAATATATTAAATTCTATTTAATATATCTATTATATATCTATTTTGCATGTCTTTCTCCAGATCTTCACTCCTGTCTCTTTCCACTGTCCTGGCCTGCAAATCTTTCAACTGTATTAAATTTGATTTTGATTTGAAACGTTAGGGGTGATTGGAGCAAAGTTGCTCAAGGAAGGTGGCATCAATTATTCTCTCTCTCTTTATTTCCCTCTCCTGAGACATCAAGACCATATTGACCCTAGCTCTACATCCAAGAGGACTACCATAAAACCAAAGCTAGGATGAATAGCAGGCAAGTCAAGCTGCTGCCCAGGCTGCAACATTCAGGGAAGCACATCAAAGGAAGCTTTTTAATGCTATTCTTTATAAATCCATATATTTAGCGTCCATAAATTCTACTCTTCATGACAAGTAGCTATTGATTTTGCGAAAAATCAAATCACATGTGATACTAGACAGTTACAAACTGGGATGGGTGGAAGAAATGAGGAAATTTTACATTTTGTCTGGGGTCTCAAAATCTCTTATCCGAGCTCTGCTTATAAAATCTGACTCTAGGAAGGGAAAGGCTCCACCTATTCTAATGTGCATCTAAAACGACCAATTCCTAACAGATAGCAGTGAGTTGAGGGGATTCCCCATAAGCCCCACCATAAAAAGCATCAGTAGATTCATCTTTTCCCTTCTCCCTTTCTTTATCTGTTTAATGTAGTGATTATACTTTTCCTCTTTCCCACTCTAGTTTCTCCACTCCTCACCACTTGATCAAAAAAGGATCCTTTCCACTGACTCCCATCCTGGGGATAATCCCAAATGCCCAATTCCATTTTGGGGCTTTCTCCTCTTACCTGCTGTCTGTGCTCTTCCCTCTGCAGATTTAGGATCCAGTTGGCCCTAGAGATAGGGAAATGCCTTGGTCTCTCTTCCCTCTGATTGTCCTTTTCTTATATAGTGCCAATGAGTGGGTGGGGCTAGACAGAGGTGGGACCATGGCTTCAACTCAGTAGTGATATAAATAAAGTCCATCATTCTCTGAGACTGTGACGTACAGAGGTTTTCTAAACTGTACAGAAAGTCCCTAACCATTCCCCTTCATCTGAACTCTCTACATATCCATCCTCCACCACCCTAACTCTTAACACCTACACTTGGGTAAAACAAGAGGTCAAAAACCAGATTTTTCTGGGGAAACCAAATTCTCCCCATTCCTGGGCCACAGTAGTGTGATATAGGTACAGATATAAGAAACTAGAAGTCAGGGCTCCTTGTTTGCTCAGGCAGTTTGAGCTCTTATTTTCTTCTCTTTTGTACTGAACTCATGAGAAAAAAAAATAAATCTTATATAAATACATATTACAGCTCTGGAGGATATGTTTGTTTTTAGAAAATGCAGAGCCAAAAAAAAGGGAAAATATTTCTGTAGTAATCTCAAAAAATATCTTGTGTTTTTGATGTTTTAAGTATTAACCTCCCAGAAAGTTTAATAGGAGTTAGGGCTTACTATTTCACCATTTTAAGTCTTTATCAATACACATTTTTTGAGTCTTTTGTGTGTTAATCACTTCTTTGGTGTGGAAGAAATTAATAGCTGTCCTATACCTGATCTATATCATACATTAAGTTCTTTTCTGCTCCTTTTCAGAGATAATCTAGACCCAAGCCAAACTTCAGCTTTCTTTAAGATATTTTCCCCAGGTGGTTTTAGAGCTTATAGAGCCAGAATCAAGGAGAAAAGAAGCCTGATCTCTCTCTTTAAAAAGCCCATGCTACTGATTGCACATCACCCATTTCAAATTGCTTACCATCTTAGGGAAGAGGGAGAGGAAGAAGGGAGGGAGAAAATTTTGGATCTCAAAAATCTTATGAAAAATGAATGTTCGAAATTGTCTTTACATGTAATTGGAAAAAATAAAATACTGTTTTTTTTAAAAGCCCACATTACCCTAGACCTGAACCTGGTACTTGTATGATCTCAGAACTGAAGCTCTCTTTCATTGAGAGAGCATCCCCACTTCCTGTAGATCATTGAGAATTTGTTCATTGTTACATTAAAAAAAATCATTACTACCCACCCACTGAGTCCCCAAAACAACTATTGTTGTTGTTATTATTATTACAATTACTATTATTAACCTTACCAAGCATAGTCAAGCAAACAAATTCACACATTGATGATGTCTGAAAATGAATGTCTCTTTTTTCACCTTGAGTCCATCATCCCTTTATTAGAAGGTGGGTGATTATGTTTCATTATAAGTCCTCTGGCAACATGGATGATGATCAAATCAGAGTTCCCAAGTCATTTAATGTTGTATTACATTACAATGTTTTTAATCTTTGTATAAATGTGTATGTATACATAGACATATATATATATATACACACACACATGTGTGTACATTCCTTCTGCTCCTACTCACTTTATTCTCCATTAGTTGTTAGTACCCAAGATTCTCTACAATCATCTCATCATTTCTTAACACAAAATCATTTTCCATTGCATTCATGAAACAGTTGCTCACTCATTTACCAACATACAGACAACCCCTTAAATCCTAGTTCTTTCATTTTTTCCCTTTTAATTTCTGCTTCAGGATGAAGAAGTTTCTTTTACCTGAGGTTGTTCATTCCTTGATTTCATTTTTATCCTTAAACCACCCCTATCTCTGTTTCCTTGATGAATTGGACGTACTTCTATACCAAACTTTTCTTGGTCCTTTCTACATGAAGAGTGAAGTTCATGTGATGCCCACTCCCCTAACTTTTTTTCCATGTTTCTATGTTTTTATTCTGAAGGTCCCCCAAATTATGAGAAAGAGCAAGTTCTATTTCCTTTTTCTTCCTTTCTAAAGTAATATATTCCTTTTGCTCTCTCTTTCCTTCTCCTCTTAAAATCCTCAGAATAGAAATAATCCACTCTGAGGTTCTCTGTTTTTCTTTTTTAACATCCTCCCTATCCTTTGAAGACATTTGCTTCTTCTAACCCTGTTGGCAGGCAGAGAACAATCATTTATTAAGCACTTACTATATGCCAGGTACTATGGTAAGCACTAGAGATACAAATACAAGCAAAAAGAAATAAAGTCCCTGCCCTCAAGGAGCTTACATTCTAATGAGGAAGACAACACAATAAAAGCAATGAGAGGAAGAATGTAGAAAGGAAATATTCATTAAGTGCTTACCATAAGCCAGGCACCCTGCTAAGCACCTAACAAATATGATCTTTTCTGATCACAACAAACCCGGGAAGTAGAAGCTATTATTATTCACATTTTACGGATGAGGAAACTGAGGTAGGTGGATGTTAAATGACTTGCCCATGGTCAAGTAGCTAGTAAATTCCTGAGACTGGGTTTGAACTCAAGACTTTTAACTTCAGGTTCTCCAATATATACCTAGCTTAGCATTCTGTCCACTCTAACGATTAGGGGCCTAGGTACCAAAGGGGTGACATGGTGATGAAGTCTGGAGGGTTAGACATTCAGCCAGGATGAGAATTGAAGCATGGCCTGAGGAGACACAGTTATTGCCTCAATAACAATGAGGGAAAAGAGACAGCCATTTGGTTAGTTAGTGTCATTTTTAAAAACTCAAAGCTCTAGTCAACAGCCATTCTGGGCATCTTTTCTCCACCACAGAGAAAGCAGAGAGGAAATGATGAGTATTTGTATGTGTTCTAAAAAGACCCGGGTCCCTCCATTCCACATCATATGAACTTTCAGAAACAGGCTCACCAAATGTTCACATTTGTTTAGCTCCCAGGAAAGGCAATACATTGTTCAATCTCCTGCAACCCCTTATGTCTCTAACCTGAAAACAAAATGCTTGACCTTTGTAGTGATCATTAAAGGTGTTTGCTAAGTAAAGCAAATCTTCAAATCACCTATTGGTGTCCTAGCAAAAGCCCTCCAGGGGAAATACCTCTGGGCTCAGAGTCAGGGTCAAACAACTTGGCCTGCACACTTACTTTTTCTGTGTGATCATCAGTGAAGTGTGAAAGAATAGTAAGTCAATGAAGTAAAAGAGAAAGAAATCTGGCTTGTTTCACAAGACATAAAATGTGTCAGGTTTGGTTTTCCCAGGATTTGATCAGGAGGTCACTGCTTGATGCAAGGCCTCCAGGGGCTTCTCCCCTGAAGATATTAAGCCCTCTGTGCTCCAGTTGGCCTCAGAAAACAAATTTTAAAAATTGGTTTGTCAGTAGAGCTAGCCCGTAAGAACTTTCATCCTGCAATAGTTATGTTCTGAGTTGGCAATTTGGGGTAAGCATACATGGATCTTGCAAGCCTTCATAAAGTGCCTTCTCCATCAATAGAACATAAGGGAACCAGAAATCATATAACAACAATTTTTAATCAGGAAATAAAAGCAAAGTTGTAGTTGCATGTTTTTAAAGAGGACCAATGATATCAGGGGTGATATCTTGACTTGTGCATGAATTTGATTTAAGTGATGATCTGCAACATCATCAGCCTCACTCCAATTTCCTGAGTCATCAAAGTCCAGTGGCAAGAGAAAAGTCAAGATGACTGGCAATGGCCCAGGATGCAGTGGATGACCTTGGCATCTGCCATGTCTGACCAAGCTCTCAGTGCTCCATAGCACCTGCCTCAGCCACTTTTCATAGTCATTGGAACAACTTGTTCTCACCCACCCATTCCACTGGGGAAAGTCTTCATGTGCTTGGGGTAGACATCCCCCCTAATTCAACAACACTTTTTTTTTTTTTGGTTGTTGTTTTTTGTTTTTTGTTTTTGGCAATTGGGGTTAAGTGACTTGCCCAGGATCACACAGCTAGTAAGCATCAAGTGTTTGGTCTAAGGCTGGATTTGAACTCAGGTATTCCACTGGGGAAGGTCTTCATGTGCTTGGGGTAGACATTCCCCTAACTCAACAACAGGTTTTTTTTTTTTTATTATTTTCTTGTTTTGTTTTGTGGCAATTGGGGTTAAGTGATTTGCCCAGGGTCACACAGCTAGTAAGTTTCAAGCGTTTGGTCTGAGCCTGGATTTGAACTCAGGTCTTCCTGACTGCAGGACCAATGCTCTATCCACTGAGCCACCTAGCTGCCCCTTCAACAACAGTTTTGAAGCCTGTTGGTTACCCTCAACCTAGTTTATCCTGTCTGCCAAGATGGTTTACCAGGGTGTGGCTATTGTGCATGCTACAGCTTCTTGGAGCCACAGGTGAGAGTTGGGTGAGAAGCAAAGTAAATTATTAGGGAAAATCAAGTAATACAATCTTTCTCTGCTCTTTCCCCCAAAACAATGTGGTAATGTCCCATCGATTCTCAAACAAAGAAGGATGGAACTCAAAGGAAGATTTTGAACAGCCTAATCATAATCCTCCCTCAAGAGACTTCTCTCCAATCATTAATATCCAGCTTGGAATCATTCCTCAGCAGTTAACGTCCTCCCACCCACTCAGATTCTTTCCATTCCCCATAGCATGAACCCCTGGTATCCACCGTACAAACCCAATTCCTCCTCTTCAAATACTGCCATCCCTTCAACCCTATTCTCCCCAAGTCCCACTGCAGCTTTCTCTACTACTTCCAATGAACTCTCTAGAATGCCTTTCTATAATTTCTTTTCTTTCTTAAAACTTTTCCTTTTTCACTCCCTACATCTTCTGGCAATTGATGAGACCTAATTTTTCTTGAAGATCCTGCACCCTAGCCACCCTTCCCAATAGAGATTGTACTTCCTTTCATAATCCCCATGCCCACTCAATTCACTGTTTGTTCTAGGGAAGTCAGAATACTTCTTGCTCCCCATTTCCACTTCTAAACTCTCCCCCTACTATCATCACTCAGCAACCATTCTTCCTTTAGGATTCATCCTATCCACTTAACATGCAACCAAGTACTTGGTGACCATCATCTATTAACCCCAAGGACTTGTTCTTCCATTCTTCCTCAAAGAGTTCAGTCCCTATCACATAGATTTCTCCTCCCCTCAACTCCTAAACTCTAATCATATTCTTCATTTTCTCCATGATCTCCAATCTCAATACCCTTTTTCTCTCTTAAAGACCTCATCCCTGCACTAGCTACTCTCTCTTTTCTTCCTTATCTCAACCCTCTGTTAAATCAATTCAATGCTGCAGTTCAATATAGTTCCGTCGTTGCTACTTATAAACACACCAAGTCCTCGTGATAAAACCATTACTGGATCCAAACATCCCTGCTAGCTATCATCCTAAGTCTCTTTTTCCATTCTTGGCTAGGTACCAAGAGAAGGCTAACTACACTTAGCGTTTTCCTTTACTCCCCTCTTACTCTATTCTCTACCGTTCTATTACCAGTCACATCATGGCAAACATCAACTCTATCCACTTCCTCTGCTTCACTTCTATCCTTTCACTGTTAAAAAAAACCATTCTAACTAACTAGGTCCACTACAAATTATATTATCTCCATAGAGCCCTAACTTTAACAAGTTAATCCTATTACACCTCTTTAATCAGTTCTCTGGGCAGCTAGGTGGCACAGTGGATAGAGTGCCCAACCTAGAGTAAGAAAGAATCATTTCCCTTAATTCAAATCTGGCCTCTGACACTTATTAGTTGTATGACCCTGGCCAAGTCACTTAACCCTGTTTCCCTTGGTTTTCTCATCTGTAAAATGGGCTGGAGAAGGAAATGGCAAGCTACTCTAGTATCTTTGCCAAGAAAACCCCAAATGGGGTCATGAAGAATCAGATAAGACTGAACAACCAGTTCTTTATCCCACTCAACACAAAGGTATTTTAAACCTTATTATCTTTCTTCATGGGTTCCCATGTCACTCCCTGTCCCCACCAAACCACCTGAGGACCAGAACTCATACTTGACTGAAAAAATTGAAACCATTCTCCAAGGGCTCCCTTTTTTTTTTTTTTGCCTTCTTTTCATATGACATCACACATCTACTTCCATTATCTCCTCCTTCATGTCACTAATATAAAGATATGGCCCTTATGCTAATCAGAGTATACTCCATCTTCTCTAGCAGATTACCGCCATCATCAGCCCCTGGCTTCTCTAACCTTTCATCTCTCAGCTCCTTCTCTGCTACTTATAAACATACCAATCTCTAATCATCCTGATAAAACCATTACTGGATCCAGACATTTCTACTAACTATCATCTCATGTCTCTTTTCCCATTCTTGACTAAGTGCCAAAAAAAAATGTTGACTACACTCAGTGTTTTCCTTTACTCTCCTCTTATTCTCTTCTGTACCTTCTGCAATCTGGATTACTAGTCAGTGTTCAGCTGAAATTGCTCTCGCCAAATTTACCAATGATCTCATGATTGCCAATTCTATTAGATTAGAACTTTTCTGAATCCTCATTCATCCTGACCTCTCTGCAGTCTTTGACACTGAAGATCATCATATGATCCCGGATAATCTCTCCTTTCTAGGTTTTTTATGACATTGTTCCCTCCTAGTTCTCCTTTTACTTGCCTCCTTTGCAGGATCTTCATCCAGATTAAATTATTAATCATGAGCAAAGCTCATCTCCAAGGCTCTATTCAGGTCCCTCTCTATGTCATCTGCTACCATGTGTACAATTATCATTTCTATGCAGGTTATTTCCAGATCCATTTAGCCAACCTTAAAGTCTCTCTTAAGCTATTCACGTATCAGCAGTTGCCCTTTGAACATATCAAACTGTATAACAGGTGTCTCAAACTCAATATGTCTATAACAAGAATTACCTTTCTTCCTAAATCCTTCCTTATTTCCTACTGAGAGCACCACCATCCTCAGTCAACTAAGCTCTCAACATTGCTTTCATCCTCAACTCTTCACTCACACCTACCCCACCTACCTTCACAGTATTTCTTGCATAATCCCCTTCTCTTCACTCACACGGACACATCTCTTACCTAATCTACTGCAATAGCCTTCTCGTTGGTCTCCTGGTCTCTCATCTCTTACTCCTCCAATCCATCCTTTCCTCAGACACTAACACAATTTTCTTAAGGCATAGGTCTAATCATGTGACCACTACCACCCTGCTCCCAATTCAATAAACTTCTGTGGTTCCCTATTATATTCAGAAACAAATACAAAATCCTCTCTTTAGCATTGAAGGACTTTCACAATCTGACCACTTCCAGCATGCCCAAGCTTCTTACATTTTACTCTCCTTCACACTCTCTATGCTTCTGATGCAACGGTGTGATTGCTGATTGTCACACACAACATTCCATCTCCAATCTCCCAGCCTTCTCCCTGGCTGTCTCCCATTCCTGAAATGCCCTCCAGCTTCACCTCTCCTTCTTAGCTTCCTTGCCTTCCTTCAAGATTTAGCTCAAATCCTTTCACCAACATCCTCTGAGCACTGCCACCATCACTCCCCTCTGGCCTGTCTCTGAGATTATCTTCTATTTACATTGTGTATATCTTACGTAGACATCATTATTTTGTTATTATCTTCCCCATTAAAATGTAAGTTCCTTGATGACATACACCATGATTTTTCTTCTCTTTGTGTCTCCATTATTTACACAGTAACAGCAACATGGTAAGTGTGTAATAAATGACTACTGACTGATTGACTGATTGACTGACTGGCTACCTGGACAGCTCACACTGGTAGGGTTGCATCTTCAAGTAACTGGTTTGCATCACTGTTCCTCTACTTTCTTTTTGCAACTTTCCTGGGTGGCTGCTACTACCATCTGCTAATATTGTCATCTTCTCTGGGACTTCTACTCTGCCAAGAAGCTGTTGCCATCTGCTAGATATGAAACCTACTAGTGGGGTTTCTTCCTCAAAGGGATTGATTTCACTCAGTTAACATGCTTGGGATGGGGGGGTGCTTAACCAACACATTATTTTATAAATTATATACACAGCCACCCCCAAAAATATAGAAAAAGAACCCTCATATGGTTATTAAGATATTTCTCTGCACCCTGCACTTAGAAGTACACCATCCTCCTTCCACTTCCTCCTCTACCTATCCGTGTACCCTCTCCCACCCTGAATCACAAAGGCTAGAATGAACAGAACTATAAGTGTGGTAGAGTAACTAATTTTTTTTTGTTGTTGTTGTTGTTCTAAGGGCACATCATATGTACTCCTAACAGAAATCCTCCACTGACCCACACCAGGCAAAAGACTGTCTGTCTCACCCATCTATTCCTGAGGGGCCACACCTAAGATCCAGTCTGTATGGGGGCCCTCTTCCTTCCTTCCAGGAAACCTCTACTTCATACCATTCTCTTATCTACTCTTCCCTTTCCCAGGATATGGAGGAAGTGAGGAGAAGAAATTAATATTCTAGGGGCACAACAGGACACTCTGGAGTAAGAATTCTTAAACTATGGTGCACAGATAGTCTTTGTAGAGTCTGACCTTGAAAGGAAAAAAATTACATCTTCATTTGCACTCATCTTCAGCTGAAATTTAGCACTTCCTTCAATTACTTAAAAACATTTTTCTAAGGAGGGATCCATAACTTTGCCAGACTACCAAAAGGTTCCATGACACATGCAAAATTAAGGATACTCGCTCTCCAAGAAGGGCTGGCCCTCTCCCAACATGACTTCAGCCGCGTGGACTGTCTGTTGCATTCTACTCCCCCAAAGGAAGTTGCCCAGGACGCAGGAATTCTAAATTATGGCTCTAAAAATACCTGATTTATTTTAAGCACCTATTATTATCCTGTTTGTCAGCTTATTCCAGAGGTATGTAAATAAATAATCTGGAAGCTTTAATAAGCCTGAGTCACTTCAAAACACAACAGGAGACAAACTGGATCTAGAAGTCTTTGCCTTACATTACTGCCACTGAAGCAAAATTCCTGTCCATATACAAACAAATGTAAATAATTTTTTTTACCAGTTTCACTATTAATCCATTCTCGTTGGTCTCCTGGTCTCTCATCTCTTACTCCTCCAATCCATCCTTTCCTCAGACACTAACACAATTTTCTTAAAGCGTAGGTCTAATTATGTGACCACTACCACCCTACTCCCAATTCAATAAACTTCTGTGGTTCCCTATTATATTCAGAAACAAATACAAAATCCTCTCTTTAGAATTGAAGGACTTTCACAGTCTGACCACTTCCAGCATGCCCAAGCTTTTCATATCCTAGAAATGGGCTTGGTTAAAAATAGGTAATTGGTGTCAGATATGGGAGGGGTCATTCCTAACCGGATCCAGATGTAGTGGAAAAGCTCTAAGTGTCACTTATTGATACCAGGCTTCAGTGAGACTTAGATAGGCAGTTTCTTTTTTGGGATCAGAAAGTGGGAGAAGAGCTCACACATCTGAATATAATAGGGAACCACAGAAGTTTATTGAATTAGGAGCAGGGTGGTAGTGGTCACATGATTAGACCTATGCTTTACATACACAAGGTACATCATTTACATACACAAACAAATGTAAATAATTTTTTTTTACCAGTTTCACTATTAATCCATTCAATTAATATTTAAGGAAGTGCCTACTTACTTAAATAAATATTTAAATAAGTACCTACTATGTGCCAGGTACTATGTTAAAATGTAGGGATACTAAAGGAGGCAAAAGATAGTCCTTGCCATCAAAGAGCTTACAATCTAATGGGGAGAAGACAACGTGCAAACAAACATCTACAAAGCAAGCTATATACAGGATAAATAGGAAATAATTAAAAGAGGGAAAGTACTGGAATTAAGAGGAGTTAGGGAAGGCTTCGTGTAGAAATTGGGATTTTAGTTACAACTTAAAAGAAGTCAGGGACATCAGTAATTGGAGCAGAAGAAGAAAAACATTCCAGGCATGAGGGACAGCCAGAGAAAAGGCATGAATGAAAGAGATAGACTGTCTTGTTCATGAAAAAGCCAGGAGATCAATGTCACTGGGTGAGACAGTACTTCTCAAGGATTATGGTGTAGGAAGATTAGAAAGGTAGGACAGGTTTCTAACAGGAAAGGTAGGTTATGAAAGACTTTGAATGTCAAACATAACATTTTGTATTTTCCGCTGGAGGCAACAGGAAACCACCGGAGTTTATTAAGTAGAGGAGTGACACAATCAGACCTGAATTTTAGGAAAATAACTTTAGTGGTTGAATGGAGGATGGATTGGAGTAGGGATAGACTGGAGATAGGCAGACCCACCAGGAAGGTATTGTAGTAATTATAGCATGCAGTAATGAGGACCTACACTAGAGTGGTGGCAGTGTCAGAGGAGAGAAAGGAGCATATTCAAGAATGCTGTGAAGGTGAAATAGACAAGCCTTGGCAACAGCTTGGCTATGCAGGGTGAAAGACAAGGAGGAATCCACAATGATTCCTAGACTGCAAGCTTGAGGGACAGAGAAGATGGTGTTGCACTCCACAATGACAGGGAATGTGGGGATGTAAGGGAAGGGTTTGGAGTGGGAGAGGGGGAGAAATAAATGAGTTCTGCTTTGGATATGTTGAGTTTAAGATACCTACTGGACATCTAGTTTGAGATATCTGGAAAGCAGTTGGAGATGCAAAATTAGGATATTGAGACAAGAAAGGTAGATTTGAAAATCACTAGCCCAAAGATGGGAATTAATTCCATGGGAGCTGAGGAGATCATCAACTGAAGTAGGATAGAGGGAAAAGGAAAGAGGACCCAGGACAGAACCATGATGGATACTTATGCTTAGAGGGTGTGATCTGAAGGGGCTCCAGCAAAGGAAAATAGAGGAGTGGTCAGATAGATAGGAAGAAAACCAGGAGAGAGTGGTATCCCAAAAAACTTAGAGAGAAGAAAGCATCAAGAAGGAGAGTGATCAGCAGTGTCAGGACTGCAGAGAAATCAAGGAGAATGAGGATTTTAAAAAACATCCTTTGGATTTGGCAATTAGGGATCATCAGTAACTTTGGAGAAAGTTATTTAGGGTGGAATGATAAGATGGGAAGCCAGATTGTAAGGGGTTAAGAAGAGAGTAAGAAGAGAGAAAGTGGAAGCACTTACTTTACTTTTTTTTTTCAAGGAATTCAGCTACAAAGGGCAGAAGAAATATAGGACAACAGTTAACAGTGATTGAAGGATAAAATGGGAGTTTTTTCAGGATAGAGAAGATGCAGGTATGTCTCCAGAGATAGGGGCAAACAAAGAAGGGCTGTTCTTGGTCTGCAATGGAGGTTAAAAACTCTGCTCACCAAGCCTTTGATGAATTCTCCTCTGGCATGAGTCCAAACTATCCAGAATTCAATGTAGAATTTATGGGTATGGAATTTTTAAGTTTACTACTTCAATGTATGTGCATCTAGGTGAAATTGTCAGATTCTTTTTCCTGGTCTCTACCATAATGTCTGAATGCTTCAATAATTCAGTCACAAAGCATTTACAAAGTGTTGGCTACATTTTAACTCTGGTGCCCAGGCCCTCAGGTTTGCAACCTAAGAGTCACAAAGAAAAAAAAAGATTCTTTCCAAAGAAACTTATAATGGGAGTGAGGTGATTTGTGGACAACAATAAACACATACACACACACACAAAGGTGGAAAAGACAAGACTTTCCATTGTGTGTCCTCCAATCAAACCCATTACATATGTGCGATAATCGTAAACTTCATGTAGCTTGATGTTGTAGTTATAATGAAAACACTCCAGTATGGGATCATTAGGCTAAGTGGTCCTAATGCCCATAAAGCATATGAGCAAAGACTGATGGGGTTGTACATTTCTACTATCCTGAGCTATATTAACCCTGTGTCAGGCAGTCAGGCAGTTCATGCTCAGAGCTTCTGATTGAATAAAACTCTTAACCAGCTGCGGAGGTCTCTGAGTCATTCTCCTCCTGCTGCCTTAGAGAGTTAACCTATATCCTCTCTCACTTTCTGATCCCAATAAAGAAACTCCCTATCTAAGTCTCACCGAAGCCTGGTATCAATAAGTGACACTTAGAGCTTTTCCACTACATCTGGATCCGGTTAGGAATGACCCCTCCCATATCTGACACCAATTACCTATTTTTAACCAAGCCCATTTCTAGGATATGAAATCTGACCTCTTGAACCTCAACTTTGGATATGTTTCCTCCCCAAAGTATCTCCCTCCCCTTTGGTACTGAGTGAGTGTCTTTCATTCACGGGGACAAACCTCTATCTATTTATATGGCCATAAAATATATATAGATATTTTTTTTGTTCTTTTGCCTGCTTGCTACACCTCATAATAATAAAGCTCTTATTTGTATCAACTTGCCCAGCATCAATTTCCTGTAGAATCCCAAATTCAGGTCTTTGCTGTAAGCTGAGCCCAGGAGGCCAAATAAAGCGATATCCAAAGTAAATTTGGAGAGGACACTACCTGTAAATCAGTCATTCAGTTAATAAGTATTTATTAAGAATCTGCTATGTGCCAGGCACCATGATAAGTGTTGGGGATACAAAGAAAGACAAAAGTGAATCAAGGAAGGATTCAATACTGATGATTTTAAGACATCCAGGAATCCCAAGAGGTGGAATTGAGGAAGTAATATATTCTTAGCATGAGGAATATTCTGTGCTAAGGCAGAGAGACAGGAGATGGAATATAGCCTAAAAGCATCAAGGAATAGTTATTTAGGGTAGATATCTGATTATAAGAAGGGGAATAACATGCAAAGGAAAGGTAAACTAGAGTGAAGGGCAATAAAGCATGAGGTCATCATTTATCCTAGAGGGAATAGGGAGCTCTTGAAGATTTAGAAGAAAGGGTAAGACCTGGCATGGTCAGACCTGCACTTTAAGAATATCTCTTCAGTAACTGAGGCTTTTTTTGTTTGTTTGTTTGTTTGTTTGTTTGTTCTTAGCAAAGAGCAAACTGTCCAAGTCCATAGCAAAACAGATATGAAAGAAAGTATACACAGGAGAATATATACCAGACAATAGTGAGTGAAGGAGCCCTCCCATTGGGCATGAGATATCATTGTCTTCTTATCTCTATTTCTCTTGCTCTGGGTCAGAACAGAACTCTTTGTCTCTTAATTATGACCTCAAGCCTCCATGATCTTGAAATAATTGTTTTCATTCAGTTGTTCTTCCTGCCTGGCTACACACACCCAATAGAAAAAGCAGACCTACTGGCATTGTGTCCTGACAAGTTAATGGAAACAATCTGAAATCCAAACCTTGGTTGTGAGATGTCACTGCCCCCATTCTTGCCTTAGGAAAATCTAAAAGAGAGTGTCCCCGTCTATGGAATGGCAAATGTCACTGGATCATAGCGTACCTGGGGTGTGGGGCTATAAGATATCAGAAGACAGGAAAGATGTGGGGAGAAATGGGAGGTTATGAAGAGCTTTTAACATCAAAAATAGGATTTTATGTTTCATCCTGGAGATGATATGAAACAACTGGGATTAATTAAGGAAAACAGTGAGAAAGTCAGATGTGGGCTTCATTTAGACTACTTTGAGAGGTGGGGAAAAGATCAAGTGAAGTGGGGAGAGACTTTAGGCAGAGAAGCTAACCATCAGACTACTTCAATAGTTCAGATAAGAAGAGATAAGTCCTACTCTAGAGTGGTGGCATTATTTAGCACATAGTAGGAGCTTAATAAATGTTTATTGACTACCATTAAGATAAACAAGGGAGAGTGGATGATAGAGTAAGTCATCTTCTGGAGAGGATGAGATAGAATGAAATCACTTGTGTATTTCAAGGGTATTGACTTCAAAAGGAGAAAGGTCAACTCATTCTGTGGCACTAGAGTAAAGGTAGAGAGAATTTCTAAAGGCATCTGGGAGACATGAGTTAAGGAGAAAGGAAGATGAGGAAGCTCTCAGCAAAGGTCCTCAATTTTTTCAGTGAAATATGAGGCAAGTTTCTCAGGAGAGAGGACGGGGAGAGGAAGAGGTTTGAGAAAGGATGAAAAATTTTGGAAAAGGTGCTATGATGAATGGCAGAGTGAATCAATTAGGAATAAATGATGTCCCTGCTGCAGTGAGGGCCCAGTTGAGATAATGTGCCATAATAATGTAGTGGACCCAGTCAGCAGGGTTTCATGAGTTTCTCCAGCTTCTTTCTGCATGTGAGTAGGAGCAAAGGCAGTGGATGATGGGAATAATCTGGAACTGTGGTTTGGCAGGCAAGGTGGCCTACAGGATAAGAGGGCAAGACGATCAAGACAGGAGGACAGTGTGTAACTGAACTGTATCAGTAAAGGGTCAAGGTATGGAAGGGAGGAGAGGAGAATGTAGCTAGTACATGGGTGTTGATCTAGGAAACAACTAAGGGTCCAACAGATTGGAGGTCCTGCTCTCAACCATCCAGGCCCAAATTTCCAATTCCAGGGTCTCTATGGTGGTTTTCCTTTTCAACCTCACTTTCCCAGAACATTCCCACTTTACACCAATCCCTGCTATTCCCTTTTCTCAAGAGTTGGAAAGGTGAGAGGAGATGAATTCTGCAGGGTTAGGACAGAACTCTGGAGCTCTCAGCCCACAGAAGATAAGGGGGTCAAACAACTGCTCAGAAGAAGATTACTAAGATCTCTTTGCTGGCTATAGGGCAGGATTCTATTGGTTTGCTTATACTCAGATCTGGGTCTCAGTCCTGGGTTGCAGTTCCAGGGAGAGGAGGAGCACTAGTACACCAGAGATTATGGCTGCAGGGGAGCAAGGACCCTCATCACAGTTTCAGGACAGAAAAGAGTGCTTGTGGTCACTCACAGACCAGTACACAGGCCAGGAGAGTAGTAAATACACCTCTCCTTAGATCATACCACCTTGGAAGAACTGAAAACAGCTGCACAAAACCCCTGAAGCTTGGGACAGTATGCCCTCCACCCTGGAAGCAGAACCCTACTTCAACAAAGAGTTAAAAGTCAAGTAATAGGCTGGGGATATGAGCAAATAACAGAAAATATTCTGGCCATAGAAAGTTAATATGATGACAAGGAAGATCAAAATTCACACTCAGAAGAAGACAGCAAAATCAAAACTCCTACATCCAAAGATTCCAAGAAAAATATGAATTGGTCTTAAGGCATGGAAGAGCTCAAAAAGAATTTTAAAAATCAAGTAAGGGAGATAGAGGAAAAATCGAGGAGAGATGAAAATGATGCAAGAAAATCATGAAAAAAGATTCAACAGCTTGATAAAGGAGACACAATAAAAAATACTGAAGAAAATACCACCTTAAAAAAAAGAATAGGCAAATGGTAAAAGAGATACAAAAAAATCCAATGAGGTGAAGAATATCTTAAAAAGCAGAATTGGCCAAATGAAAAAGATATACAAAAATTCACTGAAGAGAACTTTTTTTTTTTTGCGAGGCAATTGGGGTTTAGTGACTTGCCCAGGGTCACACAGTTAGTAAGTGTCATGTGTCTGGTCTGAGACTGGATTCGAACTCAGGTCCTTCTGACTCCAGGGCCAGTGCTCTATCTACTGCACCACCTAGCTGCCCCAGAAGAATTTCTTAAAAAGCAGAGTTGGCCAAATGGAAAAAGAGGTACAAAAATTCACTGAAGAAAAGAACTCCCTAAAAAGTAGAATTGGGCAATGGAAAAGTAGGTACAAAAGCTCACTGAGGAAAATAATTACTTAAAAATTAGAATTGGGGGGGCAGCTAAATGGCACAGTGGATAGAGCACTGGCCCTAAAGTCAGGAGGACCTGAGTTCAAATCTGGCCTCAGACCAAACATGACACTTAATAGCTGTGTGTCCCTAGGCAAGTCACTAAACCCCAATTGCCTAAAAAAAAAATTAGAATTTTGGGGCAGCTAAGCGGCACAGTGGGTAGAGCTCTGGCCTTAGAGTCAGGAGGACCTGAGTTCAAATCCAGCACTTGACACGTACTAGCTGTGTGACCCTGGGCAAGTCATTTAACCCTGATTGCCTCACCAAAAAGCAGAACAACAACATTAAAAAAAAATTAGAATTGGGCAAGTGGAAGCTAATGAATTTATGAGATATCAAAAAACAATAAAATAAAACCAGAAGAATGATAAAATAGAAAATCGTGTGAAATATCTCATTAGAAAGCAACTGAGGTAGATGGGTGGACAGGGAGGGGTGAGGCAGCCGCACGGAGCTGTTGGGACTGCCATGCCCACCTGGGGCTGCAAGGCACAAGCCAGTGCCACCTCCAGACTGGGGAGAATGGGGAGTGGTGAGGGGATGCCCCCTCTACTTCTCCCCAGACCTGGTGGGCACTCTGAGGGGGGGAGTGCAACTGCTGGGAAGAGGAAGAGGAGGAGGAGGAGGAGGTGCAGTACTGGGACTGGGGGTGGGCCCCTCTCCCCCCCAGAAGAGGAAACTGATTCAGGATAAAGGAGAAATAATTGGAAAACTCAAAGAAGAAATTGATTTATTAAATAGGGACTTAGATGACACAGAAGATAAAAATGAACAGTGAAGGCAGGAAAACAGAACCCTTTTGAAAGTGGTCAGGCAGCTAACAAGGGAGAAGATCCCAGCCTCAGGGAGGGGAATTATTTGTAAAACCACTGATTGAATGTTGAGGTCAATGCTAGGGCACTATTTCCCATGCTGCAATACATTAAAATAACTAAGAGTGTATTTATTTCTTGGAAACTGATAGATGTTTATTTTCATATTTTTCTTTTTTAATATCAATAAAAATAAGGTATCCACCTCATTTCATGAATAAGCAACATTTTTCAGTTATTGAAATAGTTGATAAGGGGCTATGAAATTCTCTAATTTTATGTATTCAGATAATAAATGCCATCCAAAATGGCTCAGACTGTATCTTCACCTCTAGTGATATATCTCCCTCCCATCCTCAAAAAAAATAAAAGAAATTAAAAGAAAAGAAAAGAAAAGAAGGGGGGGAAGGAAAAAGAAAGTAAAGAAATAGAAGCATAAAGCTTTGTTTACGTGGATACAAATACATTTTTGGAGTTACTTGCTGTCTGAACAGCTGTAAATGGCAGATGCCTTATTAGTAATGTGTAACATTTTTGCATATTGATGGCTCACTCTGACAAAAATCTTGGTATATCATTGTTAATGAGGGTTTGTTTTTACTTATTCTAAGAGATTAGAATAATAGGCTAGCTCTGTTCTGTATTGCAGTCATCTTTTTAAAGGAAAGCTGTTGTGAAATTACAGTCAATTTCATGTAGTAGAGTTCAGCTAGATATAATTTTTTTTTTTAGAAAAGTACTTGAATTGTGCTCCATAGTAAGTACAAATTTACAGTCTTTGGTCTGTACATTGAGAATTTAAAGAAAGTGCTTTAACTTCTGCTAAAATGTACAAATGTAATGTTTTTGTAAATGTTCTTATGAAGTTTTTAGGTTCTATTTTTTTATTGTTTGGAGGCTTATTAGAACATGCTGGTAAAGAGAAAGATAAGAGAATATGTTTATAAAAGGGGAAAAAAATGAAAGTTCATTGTTCAAGCCTATTCACAATTTCAGTTTATAATAAAATACAGATTCCTAACATCTTTTTGCCTTAAAACAAAAATAAAAGTATTTATCTAGACTTAAACAAAAAGAAAAAGAAAAGAAAAACAACTGACCTGGAAAATAGATAGAGGAGAGACAATTTAAATGACTATCTGAAAGCCATGACCAAAAAAGGAGCCTAAACGTCATCTTTTAAGAAATTATCAAGAAAAACTACTCTGATATCCTAGAACCAGAGAGAAAAATAGAAATAAAAAGAATCCACTGATCACCTGCTGAAAGAGATCCCAAAAGGAAAATTCCCAGGAATATTATAGCCAAATTCCTGAGCTTCCAGGTCGAGGAGAAAATGTTGTGAGCAGCCAGAAAGAAAAAATTTAAGTATCATGGAGTCAGTCGGGATAACATACAATTTAGCAGTTTCTATATTAAAGAATTGGAGGGCTTAGAAGAAGATATTCCCAAGGGCAAAGGAGCTAAGATTACAACCAAGAATCACCTGCCCAGCAAAACTGAGTATAATCCTTGAGGATAAAAATTTACATTCAATGAAATAGAGGACTGTGAAACATTCCTGATGAAAAGATTGGAGCTGAATAGAAAACCTGACTTTCAAATACAAAACTCAAGAGAAGCATAAAAAGGTAAGCAGGAAAGGGAAATCATAAGGAACTTAATAAGGTTAAACTGTTTGCATTCCAACATGGCAAGATAATGCTTATAACTCATAAGAACTTTCTCATCATTGGGGCAGTTAGAAAGAGTATATATAGACAGAGAGCACAAGTGTGAGTTAAATATGATGGATGTTATCTTAAAAAAAAATAAATTAAAGGGTAAGAAAGGAATGCATTGGGGAAAAGGGAAAGGAAGAGGGAGAATGGGATAATTATCTCACATAAAAAAGGCAAGAAAGAGTTTTTACAATGGGGGGAAGATGGGGGAGGTTGTGGGAAATGCTTGAACTTTACTCTCATCAGAATTTGCTCAAAGAGGGAATGAAATAAATATTCAGTTGGGTATAGAAATCTATCTTACCCTATAAGAAAGTAACAGTGGAAGGGGAAAAAAGTAGGGGATAGGGCTGATAGAAGGGAGGGCAGATTGGGGAAAGCAGCAGTCAGAAGCAAAACATTTTTGAGGAGGGATAGGGTGAAATGAGAGAGAATAGAATAAATGGGGAAAATAGGATGAAGAGAAATACAGTTAGCAACCATAATTGTGAAAAAAAAATTGAAGCAAGTTTCTCTGATAAAGGTCTTATTTTTCAAATATTTAGAGAGGTGAGTCAAATTTATAAAGATAAGATCTATTTCCCAATTGATAAATGGTCAAAAGATATGAACAGTCAGTTTTCAGATGAAGTATCTAAGCTATCTACAGCCGTATGAAAAAATGCTCTAAATTGCTATTGACTGGAAAAATGCAAATTAAAACAATTCTGAGGTACATCCTCATGCCTGTAAGATTGGCTAATAAGACAGAAAAGGAAAATGACAAATGTTGGAGGGGGTGTGGGAAAAATGAGACACTAATACACTGTTGGTGGAGCTATGAATTGATTCAACCATTATGTAGAGCAATTTGGAACTATGCCCAAAAGGCTATAAAACCATGCATAGCCTTTGATCCAACAATACCACTACTAGGTCTGTATCCCAAAAAGATAAAAAAAAAAAAAGGAAAAGGACCTATGTATACAAAACTACTTATAGCTGCTCTTTTCTGGGGGCAAAGAATTAGAAATTAAGGGGATGTCCATCAATAGGGGAATGGCTGAACAAGTTGTGGTATATGATTGCAATGGAATACTATTGTGCTATAAGAATGTGCATATTGTGCTATGAATAGGGTGCTCTAAAAACAAACCTGGAAAGACTTATATTAATTGATGCAAAGTAAAATGAGTAGAACCAGGAGAACACTGTGCACAGTAACAGCAATATTGTATGATGATCACCTGTGAATGACTTAGCTATTCTCAGCAATTCAATGATCCAAGAAAACTCTGAAGGACTTCTGAGAAAAAATGCTATCCATCACCAGAAAAAGAATTGATGGAGTCTGAATACAGATCAAAGCATACTCTTTTTACTTTCTTTATTTTGGGGGGTCTTTTTTTGTTCTATGTTTTCTTTTACAACTTAATATGGAAATATGGACTACACATGTATAACCCATATCAAATTGCTTGCCTTCTCAATGAGGAGGGTGATGACGGAGGGAGAGAATTTGGAACTCAAATTTTTAAAAATGAATATTAAAAATTGTTTTTACATGTAATTGGGGGAAACAAAATACTAAATAAAATAATAAAATGAGGAATGCACTAAAAAAAAATAAAAATTCCTGAATCTTTTTAAGCTTCCATCTTTCCTCTGTTAGCTTATTCCAGAGACATGGAAATTGGCAACTTGCTTTAATAATCCTCAAGGAATCACTTAAAAACACTACAGGGGCCAATCTGAAGCTGAAAGTCTTTGTCTTACATTTCTGCCACTGCAGCAGAGTTTTTCTCTCCCTTATGTGACAAAACATTGGGAAACATTATTCACCATTTTCACTAGAGACTAGAGCAAGTAATAAGAGCAGGTCTCAGTTCTTCAATGAGAAGATTGCTTAGCCTTCAATGAATCCTCCTTTGGCATTTGGCCAAATTGTCCAAAGGTCAGTCAAGAATTCATGGGCAAGGAACTACCATAAAGACTGTGCATCTAAACACATTTGTCAGATTCTTTTTCTTGGTTTCTACTTCAATCAATAAAGTGGTGATTAAACACCTACTATATTCCAGTAATGTGATAGGTTCTATGGACACAAAGACAAATGCAAAAGAGAATGTTCTAAAGAAGCTTGAATCCAATGGGAATGGGAAGATATATGGACATTATTAAATACCACAAATCAGTAGAAGATTCAACTGTCCTTGAGGTGTCCTCCAAAACCCATTTCAAATGCAAAGTAAATTTGGAGGGAATAATAGCACATGAGAAGGGAATAAAAGAAGTCTTCACCACTGGAGATTTCAAGGAAGCTAAGGATTCCAAGAGGCGGAAATTAGGAGGTTAGATTTTGAAAACCACATAGAATAGTCTATGCAAGAAGTTCAAGGACTTTATTTTATACATAAATGCATAACCAAAAACAGGCAGATATCAAGCACATATATTCATCTACTTAGTTGTTCAGGTTATGGCATTGCAACAATAGGATTCATCATAAAAACCACAGTTTAACTTGTCTTGGTTAGAGAGATTTGTTATGAAAGGAAGAAGCAGGGTCATGACTGTAGCAATATCAACACTGATCCTGTAGGTCCTAAGCCTGGGGGCACAGAATGACTCAACCCATGTGTAACAGAATAAAGCATCCTTCATTCAGTTTGATTTCATTTAAGAGTAACAGTCAAGTTTTAGGGACAGCCAATTCATGCAGCAAAATTCCATGGGATATCACAGCCAGGTTCAGGAAAAGCCAAGCGGGAAACATTCCTGTTCCAAAAGGAATCCTATGGTTGCAATGCCATAACCTCACCATTTCCCCAGAGATAGACATTTATCTGTAGCAATTCAGGATCATACTCCCTCTGAATAGCTTGTGTCATTATCCCTCAATTGTGGGTTATTGACTTCAGATAATCAAAACTCAGAATAATATCAGATTACAGTCCCATTAGATTTTACCTTACGTAGCCAGTTTCACTAATCATGCTTACAGCTGTATATAGTTATTATCAAATTACTCTCATATTGCTGCAATAAATTAACTTAGCAATAAAAATTTATCAGGCCTTTTTAAAAAAAAAATCACACAGCAGATTTTCTTAACATTGTTTTCCTCCAGTATGTCCCTTTCTCAAAAACAGCTTAAAACTCATCCTGATATAAAAAGTGATTACTACATTTTAACATATTGTATATTAACCCTTTTAAAGCAAAAAATAGATCATCCAGACTAGAATCTGTTAACACCAAGTTGGTTCAAGATATAATATCAGTACAGACTATTCCAAGTATATCTTCATAACTATCAGTACCACAAATCATCACATAAAACATTTCTGCACTATAAACATTCTTTCAAAAATTTTTT